>NC_048568.1:24217500-24482500 GCF_013265735.2 Oncorhynchus mykiss
CCCCCTCTCTCTCTCTCTCTCTCTCTCTCTCTCTCTCTCTATCTCCCCCTCTCTCTCTGTCTCTATCTCCCTCTCTCTCTCTCTATCTCCCCCTCTCTCTCTCTCTCTCTCTCTCTCTCTCTCTCTCTCTCTCTCTCTCTCTCTCTCTCTCTCTCTCTCTCTCTCTCTCTCTCTCTCTCTCTATATATATATATATATATATATATATATATATATATCTCCCCCCTCTAGCCATGTGAGCAGGGGAGGAAGCTGCGGAGGATCCACTGGGTCTCCAACATCGGCACGGCGCTCAACTTCCTGGAGGGCAGAAAGGTAGGAGTGCTCCATCTCTACCTTTCCCCCTCTCCTCTCCTCCTCAATCCCTGTCTTTCTCTCCCCTCCATCCCTTTACCCCTCTAACCCTCTATCCCTCTACCCCTCCATCCCTCTCCCCCTCCAATCCTCTCCCCCTCCATCCCTCTACCACTCTCCCCCTCTCCCACTAACCCAATGACCCTCTCCCACTCTCCTTCCCTCCTCCTCCGTCCAACTCCCCCTCTCACCCTCCATCCCTCTGCCCCTCTCCCTTGACACACATGGTTCAGGTGATGGCCTTGGGGTCAGAACGAGGAAGATTGACCCCGGATGACTCTTTCTCTACTACATTCATCTCTCTACCCCCCCCCCCCCCCCCATCTCCCTTTGCCCTGCTGTATCTTCCTTCATCCTTCTCCTTATCTCTCTCTCTCTGTCTCTCAAATTGACTGTTTTCCCTCACTCCATGAGATCCATGTCTATAACCAGTATTCCATCCAACCATTGTATGCGAGTAAAGTACATGTAGAATAAGAAATGTCATGACAGGCCTGATGGAAACAGAAAATGTGTCGGTAAACATTCCAAATGTCGACAAAACAAAATATGCTAGAGAAGGTGGGCTCTTTTTGTGTCTGTAAAATGAATTATGCGAGAAGTGGCGGTGGAAATGCCTTCATGTGCAAATATTGATATAATAAACATAATATCAAAGTAAACTTGGAGTCACGCAATGATATGTTGTGTGGTCTTCCCACTAAGACTCGGGTAACCATGTAGTTTATTAGGCTACAGATGAAATAAGTTTTGATGAACTTCACAGGGTGGGGAAAGTGCACCGTGATGAGCTCAAAGCTGCTTTCCAATAAAAATTATTCTGGTGACATGATGATCGATGCTTGACTGCTATTTGACAAAGAGAAATATTCTCTCCCTTATCCATAATGATCTCATCATGTTTACTAGCCTACCCACACTGTATCTGCTGGCTAGAGCGCACGAGCCCAGACCAGAGTAGGCGCATTCGCTATTAAACACAACAGTTTTTGTTATATTCACGTCATTTAGCAGACGCTCTTATCCAGAGTGCATTTTCCATACTAATTCTCTATGGGAATCAAACTTACTATCCTGGCGTTGCCACGCTCTACCAACTGAGCTACACGGGACATTGCACTTTGCATTTTTAGGCTGTACATGAAAAGTACATTTTGTGTCATCACGCAGTGATTTGTGTCCGCAACAAGTCCGTTTGGTGGAAACACACCATTGGTGGAAAAATGTGCATATTTTCTTCATGCTGATTTTAGAATATTCACATGTGTCGCCAATTGGATGGAAACCTAATTTATGAGATGGATTCCCAGTATTAGATGGCTAATACTCCACATAGCATGTCTTTGGATATACATAAATAAATCCCCAGCTTGCGTCTGGGGGGACATTGATTTAGCTTCTTCCTGCACTGAGACAGGGTTAAACCCTAAATCCTACAACAATAATCTGCAGTCTGGAGTGTAGACACCGAGATTGGGTGTCTCTGCCATGCCATGCTGGGATGGGTGTGTGTGTATGTGTGCGTGCGTGCGTGTAAATCTTATATGTCCATAGACTGTATTTAGATTTGATTTTAGTTCCTATCCTCAGTGCTCTTTTATCACATTTGCCATTTATCTCCCTATCTCATATCTGTCACAATGGGAGCATGATTTAATATCTGCTGTTGCCTACAGTATATGATGTTTGGTCTCTCTCTGTCAGATAGCTGTTATATTGGTCAGACTGGTCGTGTCCAAATAATCCATACTTGCGTCCTAAATAGTAGGCCGTTTGGGTATGCAAAAATATTATGTTTAATAGTATGCGATGCCCTGTCTTTGTCATATTGTTGAAGCAGTGTCCCTCCATCTACTGTCAACCACTATCTTTACATAGTCTAAGGACCCCATTCTGATATGAAGTGCTGTATTATGTATAAACTGCCTACTAGACCTAATCTCTAGACCTGTCTTAGATTTAGAAACATTAATGATATGTACAGTACTGCTCAGTCTCTGACCCTCTCTCAAGTGGAGCTTTCCCACCCCGTACTGTCCCTCCTCCATACCACAGTCCCAGTGTAACATGATAACCTTTAATGCTCAGACTCATCTCCTCTGTAATATACCCTCTGATATGGATGATATGATGAATGCCCAGGCCCTCTCTCTCTATGATATACCCTACCCCCTGCCCTCTCTCTCTCTCTCTCTCTCTCTCTCTCTCTCTCTCTCTCTCTCTCTCTCTCTCACTCTCTACTCTCTGCTGGGTGTAATCCCCGGTGCTGCCTGTGTATAGGTGATAGATCTGTCCTCTCAGCCCGCCGTAGAGCAGCCAGGGTTATCTCACTGTTAGAGTCTTTATCACTTGGCTCACACTCGATGAGGCATCCCCCTGTCACTCACCCATACTATATACCTCCTCTAACTGCATCCAATCTCTGTCTACCTCTCTTTTGCTCCCTCTCTCTCTCTCCTTTTTTCTCACGCTCACTCAAGTCTGCGTACAGGGGATCACCGGTTAGTACCAGCTTATTTGATGTTTTCATGAAAGTTTTTATGAATGATATTACACTTGGGTACTGTGTTCATAATCCGTATCCGTATTTCCATATATCGTACCACTGCTAGATTGAGTGAATTTGTGCATATTTGTTCCAAACAGTATGTATTAGAACGGATATGATTTCTGTGTGATATCCTACCGTATAATGCTAGATATTGTATGTTGTGACACAGATCAAGCTAGTCAACATCAACTCGACTGACATCGTCGATGGAAGACCATCTATCGTACTGGGGTTGATTTGGACAATAATCCTCTATTTCCAGGTATAGTGCCTCTGTGGTGGGTGGGTGTCATCCCACTACAAATAATGCAGCACTATTGCACAATTACACAATAAAGGCCATGGTGTTTCATTTTGTGAGTCAGCCATACTCTGTCTTCTTGGCACAAAAAAGCTGTGCTTTTTCTATAGCAACAATTCTCTCTCTCTCTATCGCTCTCTCTCCCGTCGTGCAGATAGAGGAGTTGACCAGTAACCTGCCAGCGCTCCAGGCCCTCTCTAGCAGCACCTCCTCAGTGGACAGCTCCGACACCACCAGCCCGCCTGTCAAGAGGAAGCCCCTCCCCCCGCTGCAGGGTGGGGCCAGGAAGGCCCTACTCAGATGGGTCCAGCAGACCGCCACCAAGTACGGGGACACTACAGCCACTGCACCTACTGCAATATAACATGATGATACTTATGATATTACTAACTACATTAACACTTCTATTACCAGTACTAATCGTGGTTGTGGTGATAGCTACTGATAATGATATTACGATAGCTAATAATAAGTGATGGTGTTATTGATGTAATGCTGTATTTGTCTGTCTCTTCAGGCATCTGGGGATGGACGTGAAAGACTTTGGGCCGAGCTGGCGTACAGGTGTGGCATTCTTCGCAGTGATCCTCTCTCTTCGACCCCACCTGGTCGACATGGAGCGTGTGCGGAGGAGAGCCAATCGAGAGAACCTGCAGGAAGCCTTCTCATTGGCCGAGACTGAGCTGGGCATTCCGCAGCTACTGGACCCAGAAGGTAAACCACAGCCAGAGAGGTCATTTCCTGTTTGGCAAATTAATGTGGGTCGTTCCACGAAATTAGTGCCTTTTGGGTGCCTTTAAAATGTTATATAGAAATTGTGCACAAACATTGAAAAAGCATGTTATATTAAATTGAGTGCCCTTTAATATAGAACACATGGAAAATTCAATAAATCTGTTTTTTTATTTGAATAAAGACTTAATTCAGCATTTTGACATGTCCGTCTATGCATCCTCTGTGACTTCTGGGAAGATACTAGCCCACTTAATCCTAACATTTATCCAAGTTCACCATCATTGTAAAGTTATTTTGTTGCTTTGACAAAGCCATTTCTCTAGATTACTATTTATTTCATGTGATTAGTGATTAATTTTAAGGGAAAGAAAACGTTCCCTCATTTTAAGGTCAACCCTGTTACGTGAACTGAACTGTCATTTTAATACAGTGAAACTATATATACAGTGCCTTGCGAAAATATTCGGCCCCCTTGAACTTTGCGACCTTTTGCCACATTTCAGGCTTCAAACATAAAGATATAAAACTGTATTTTTTTGTGAAGAATCAACAACAAGTGGGACACAATCATGAAGTGGAACGACATTTATTGGATATTTCAAACTTTTTTAACAAATCAAAAACTGAAAAATTGGGCGTGCAAAATTATTCAGCCCCTTTACTTTCAGTGCAGCAAACTCTCTCCAGAAGTTCAGTGAGGATCTCTGAATGATCCAATGTTGACCTAAATGACTAATGATGATAAATACAATCCACCTGTGTGTAATCAAGTCTCTGTATAAATGCACCTGCACTGTGATAGTCTCAGTGGTCTGGTAAAAGCGCAGAGAGCATCATGAAGAACAAGGAACACACCAGACAGGTCCGAGATACTGTTGTGAAGAAGTTTAAAGCCGGATTTGGATACAAAAAGATTTCCCAAGCTTTAAACATCCCAAGGAGCACTGTGCAAGCGATAATATTGAAATGGAAGGAGTATCAGACCACTGCAAATCTACCAAGACCTGGCCGTCCCTCTAAACTTTCAGCTCATACAAGGAGAAGACTGATCAGCCAAGAGGCCCATGATCACTCTGGATGAACTGCAGAGATCTACAGCTGAGGTGGGAGACTCTGTCCATAGGACAACAATCAGTCGTATATTGCACAAATCTGGCCTTTATGGAAGAGTGGCAAGAAGAAAGCTATTTCTTAAAGATATCCATAAAAAGTGTAGTTTAAAGTTTGCCACAAGCCACCTGGGAGACACACCAAACGTGGAAGAAGGTGCTCTGGTCAGATGAAACCAAAATTGAACTTTTTGGCAACAATGCAAAACGTTATGTTTGGCGTAAAAGCAACACAGCTGAACACACCATCCCCACTGTCAAACATGGTGGTGGCAGCATCATGGTTTGGGCCTGCTTTTCTTCAGCAGGGACAGGGAAGATGGTTAAAATTGATGGGAAGATGGATGGAGCCAAATACAGGACCATTCTGGAAGAAAACCTGATGAGTCTGCAAAAGACCTGAGACTGGGACGGAGATTTGTCTTCCAACAAGACAATGATCCAAAACATAAAGCAAAATCTACAATGGAATGGTTCAAAAATAAACATATCCAGGTGTTAGAATGGCCAAGTCAAAGTCCAGACCTGAATCCAATCGAGAATCTGTGGAAAGAATTGAAAACTGCTGTTCACAAATGCTCTCCATCCAACCTCACTGAGCTCGAGCTGTTTTGCAAGGAGGAATGGGAAAAAATTTCAGTCTCTCGATGTGCAAAACTGATAGAGACATACCCCAAGCGACTTACAGCTGTAATCGCAGCAAAAGGTGGCGCTACAAAGTATTAACTTAAGGGGGCTGAATAATTTTGCACGCCCAATTTTTCAGTTTTTGATTTGTTAAAAAAGTTTGAAATATCCAATAAATGTCGTTCCACTTCATGATTGTGTCCCACTTGTTGTTGATTCTTCACAAAAAATACAGTTTTATATCTTTATGTTTGAAGCCTGAAATGTGGCAAAAGGTCGCAAAGTTCAAGGGGGCCGAATACTTTCGCAAGGCACTGTATATTTTTTTACATTGAACATCTAATAGTCAAATCATAGTGTAAAAGCAGGTGAGCTGGATCTTCTCTTCTGGGCCATGTTCTGGTGTTTTGTGATGGACATCTGAGAGGGTTGAACATAACACGTCAACACCGTTACCCATATAGACAGGCTGCAAATGTTTTAACAATAAAACCGTTTTTGGTGAAGCTTGCATTCAATTGTCCTCCCTGTTTCACACAACCAGCTTCCATTCCCCCTGTTACAGGGGGATTTATGGATGACTTAAGATGAAGTCATCAACCCTGTTACGGTCAAAGCTTTTACGGTCAAAGCTGTTTCTTTATTTGGTACCTACTAGATACTTAATATAGTCATTTCTTAAATGTAACCTCTTGAGATGGGAAAAAAATGTTTTTTATTAAGTTGAACATGTGCTTTTTATGACAGAATGTTAAAATGAGGTGAAATGAAAACTTCTGGTTAGAAAACTTCAACTTTTCTAGATCTTTACAAACCTGAAGCTGATATTTCAGCCACGCTCCATGTCAATACAAAGATGAACTATGCTTTCACTAGTGTACATTCCTGCCTGTGTATCAGATAAATCCCTCTAGAGTGAATCCTCTCAACAGCATCTGTGCTCCCTCACGCCTGCCCCTCAGAATGAGCCCTGACAAATCCAGTTTGACATCACCATAATTAAGGGCCATTAGGGCTGGAGAGGAGTCAGTGCCAGAGAGAGCATCCAGCAGCTCACCAACATACCATATAAACCTGATATGACAGTTTGATGCAAGGTGGCAGGCCTTCCCCTCTGCCTGAGGTTTCTGTCAGCGATAGAGGCTTTCTTCTGCTTGATTACAAAGATCAGTGATGGCTAATCTCAGTAGTCTGCTGGAGTTAAATAGTGATGTATGGTTAGCTTTTTCCAGATTAGATGTCATTGAGAATGCTTTGTTAATACTAATATCTGGTTGTTCATAACAGCTGGTATTCAGTACAGTTATGTGTGTTGTGGGGACTAGACTGACCCCTATCTGTTCTTCTTTCTCCCCAGATGTGGATGTTGACAAACCGGATGAGAAGTCCATCATGACGTACGTGGCCCAGTTTCTGAAGCACCACCCCAACCCAGGTCACCAGCAGAACAGTGACTCGGACTCCCAGCCAGAGGAAGAGGTAGCAAGCCCTGTCCCTCTCCCCACCGCTCCCTCTCTCTCCATCTTCACAGCCATGTCTCTTCCTATTGTTTCTTTCTCTCCGTTATTTACATTATTTGCCACTATTGTCCTCTATTCAAGTGTTATCTCAGACCTGCAGGTAGAATTGCGGTGTGTGCTGTGTCTGTAAATCCTTACCACTACCACTGACACTAACTACCCAACCTTTCCTTATTGTCACCTCTCACATTCCCTTACGCCTTAGTGATGTGATGTAATGTCTTCTTGTCTGTTGTTGATCAATCACTTCTTTTTTGGACATCTCTCCCTTCTTCTTTTTTTCTCGTTCTCTCTCTCCACTGTGGTGTTGTCTGTGTGGTCACTGCATCCCTGTGGTTGTTGTGCCTGCCTCTGTTCCACAGCATGGTCTTGCTCCTCGAGATATTGAGGAGATGTTGGAGGTAGGTTCAGTCTGTAGAAGTATTAGTATCCTCATTCCTGTCCACTGTGCAGGTTCTCCATCAAACGTTCCAAAAGAACATTCTTAGAATGTTTGTAATTCCCCGCTGGAACACATACTGCTTCTAGCCCGGTTGCCAGCCTGTTTTTGCTTCAGCCAACTCTGTCAGTGTTTTGCATGACAACAACAAAGGAGGCAGCTACAGCAGAGACAGACTGACACCCAGGTTACATTGTTTCTACATACTTTAAACATTCACCATTCCATTTTATTGTTGTAATCACCAGCTCTACTATTGTATTCTGGTGGAATTCGCAGTGTTTTATGTGGTAAGGGAATTCATTTTTTTCTTTCCACATCTCATTTTACCTGAGGTGATAGTCCTGTATTATATGATGTGATATTACCATTATATTAGCATTAGTGCTAACAGCTATGTTGTATTAGCATGACAATGGCCGCAGCTGGCTAGGGCTCGGCAGGGAGCCCTTTTATTGGCGGATAGTTTGATGGAAAGCCTTGGGTTTTGAATGCATAGTGGTTGGGTCTTGTAAGGTTACAGTTTCAGCTTCGAGTGGCTTTGACATTAAGTCTCTCTAACTATGCCTCTTTTGCGTCAGTGTAGGATTTTGATATGTCCTTGCCTTGATTATAGCCACTGGTTAGTACTCTCTACCGCACTGACAAAGGTGTGTAACACTTTGTGTTGTATATTTACATTCAGTAAAACATTTTTTTTAATGAAATAAAGAAAGAAGATATGGTTTGGCAGTGGTGATTTCAGGGACAATACACTAACTAGGCTGTAACAGTGAATGTTAGCCAGCTAGTAATATGATTTTTCCCCCCCTGTAGAGTGTTTAGGGGGCTGCCATTCAGAGAAGAGAATATGTTCCCTTAGCAGGGTCTGTAATGTGAATAAAGAATAAAGCCTTACAATGGGATGGCTGAGCAGAATAGACTGATCAAAATAGAATGGACTGAAACTGAATAGGGGGTGTTAAAATAGAATGGACTGAAACTGAATAGGGAGTATTAAAATAGAATGGACTGAAACTGAATAGGGAGTGTTAAAATAGAATGGACTGAAACTGAATAGGGAGTGTTAAAATAGAATGGACTGAAACTGAATAGGGAGTGTTAAAATAGAATGGACTGAAACTGAATAGGGAGTGTTAAAATAGAATGGACTGAAACTGAATAGTGTTAAAATAGAATGGACTGAAACTGAATAGGGAGTGTTAAAATTGAATGGACTGAAACTGAATAGGGAGTGTTAAAATAGAATGGACTGAAACTGAATAGGGAGTGTTAAAATAGAATGGACTGAAACTGAATAGGGAGTGTTAAAATAGAATAGACTGAAACTGAATAGGGAGTGTTAAAATAGAATGGACTGAAACTGAATAGGGAGTGTTAAAATAGAATGGACTGAAACTGAATAGGGAGCGTTAAAATAGAATGGACTGAAACTGAATAGTGTTAAAATAGAATGGACTGAAACTGAATAGGGAGTGTTAAAATTGAATGGACTGAAACTGAATAGGGAGTGTTAAAATAGAATGGACTGAAACTGAATAGGGAGTGTTAAAATAGAATGGACTGAAACTGAATAGGGAGTGTTAAAATTGAATGGACTGAAACTGAATAGGGAGTGTTAAAATAGAATGGACTGAAACTGAATAGGGAGTGTTAAAATAGAATGGACTGAAACTGAATAGGGAGTGTTAAAATAGAATGGACTGAAACTGAATAGGGAGCGTTAAAATAGAATGGACTGAAACTGTCATGTACTGTCATGTTGTCTTGTCTCTGTCCTTTCCCTTCACCCTGTCTCCCTCTGCTGGTCGTGTTTGGTTACCTTTTCTCCCCCGCTTTCCCCCAGCTGTCCCTTGTCTCCTCTAACTACCCATTCACCCCGTTCCCCACCTGTTCCCTTTTTCCCTCTGATTAGGTCCCTATATCTCTCTCTGTTTCTGCTCCTGTCCTTGTCGGATTCTTGTTTGTTTGTGTTTTTCATGCCTGAACCAGACTATCGTCATGTTTGCTGCAACCTTGTCCTGTCCTGTCGGAATCTGCCGGTCCATCTGAGCCTACCTATGTTTTGTTATTAAAGAAGTTCTGTTTACGTTAATTCGCTTTTGGGTCCTCATTCACGCACCGTAACAGAAGAATCCGACCAAGAATGGACCCAGCGACTTCGGATCCTCTCTACTCAGCCGTCGAGATCCAGGGAGCGATGCTAGGCAGACACGAGCAGGAATTGTCTGCTGCTCGACATGCCGTTGAGACCCTGGCCACCCAAGTCTCCAACCTCACAGAACAGGTTCACCATCTCCGCCTCGATCCACCGGCCACTTCCAGGGCTTTCGAATCCCCGGAGCCCAGAATCAATAACCCGCCGTGTTACTCTGGGGAGCCCACTGAATGCCGCTCGTTCCTCACCCAGTGTGATATTGTGTTTTCTCTCCAGCCCAACACTTACTCCAGGAGCACTGCTCGTGTCGCCTACGTCATATCTCTCCTTATTGGACGGGCTCGTGAGTGGGGCACGGCAATCTGGGAGGCAAGGGCTGAGTGTACTAACCAGTATCAGGACTTTAAGGAGGAGATGATACGGGTTTTTGATCGATCTGTTTTTGGGGAGGAGGCTTCCAGGGTCCTGTCTGCCCTATGTCAAGGTAATCGATCCATAACAGACTACTCTATTGAGTTTCGCACTCTTGCTGCCTCCAGTGGCTGGAACGAGCCGGCTTTGCTCGCTCGTTTTCTGGAGGGTCTCCGCGCAGAGGTAAAGGATGAGATTCTCTCCCGGGAGGTTCCTTCCAGCGTGGATTCCTTGATTGGACTCGCTATTCGCATTGAGCGACGGGTTGATCTTCGTCACCGAGCTCGTGGAAAGGAGCTCGCGTTCTCCGTTGCCCCCCTCTCCGCATCACTACCATCTTCCTCTGCCGGCTCGGGTGCTGAGCCTATGCAGCTGGGAGGTATCCGCATCTCGACTAAGGAGAGGGAACGGAGAATCACCAACCGCCTCTGTCTCTATTGCGGTTCTGCTGGTCATTTTGTCACTTCATGTCCAGTAAAAGCCAGAGCTCATCAGTAAGCGGAGGGCTACTGGTGAGCGCTACTACTCCTGTCTCTCCTTCAAGATCCTGCACTACCTTGTCGGTCCATCTACGCTGGACCGGTTCGTCAGCTTCCTGCAGTGCCTTAATAGACTCTGGGGCGGAGGGCTGTTTTATGGACGAGACCTGGGCTCGGGAACATGACATTCCTCTCAGACAGTTAAGGGAGTCCACGGCCTTGTTCGCCCTGGATGGTAGTCCTCTCCCCAGGATTCAGCGTGAGACGCTACCTTTAACCCTCACTGTTTCTGGTAATCATAGCGAAACCATTTCTTTTTTAATTTTTCGTTCACCTTTTACACCTGTTGTTTTGGGCCATCCCTGGCTAGTTTGTCATAATCCTTCCATTAATTGGTCTAGTAATTCTATCCTCTCCTGGAACGTCTCTTGTCATGTGAAATGTTTAATGTCTGCTATCCCTCCTGTTTCCTCTGTCTCTTCTTCACAGGAGGAGCCTGGTGATTTGACAGGGGTGCCGGAGGAATATCACGATCTGCGCACGGTGTTCAGTCGGTCCAGGGCCACCTCTCTTCCTCCACACCGGTCGTATGATTGTAGTATTGATCTCCTTCCGGGAACCACTCCCCCCCGGGGTAGACTATACTCTCTGTCGGCTCCCGAACGTAAGGCTCTCGAAGATTATTTGTCTGTAGCTCTTGCCGCCGGTACCATAGTCCCCTCCTCCTCTCCCGCCGGAGCGGGGTTTTTTTTTGTTAAGAAGAAGGACGGGTCCCTGCGCCCCTGCATAGATTATCGAGGGCTGAATGACATAACAGTGAAGAATCGTTATCCGCTTCCTCTTATGTCTTCAGCCTTCGAGATCCTGCAGGGAGCCAGGTTTTTCACTAAGTTGGACCTTCGTAACGCTTACCATCTCGTGCGCATCAGGGAGGGGGACGAGTGGAAGACGGCGTTTAACACTCCGTTAGGGCACTTTGAATACCGGGTTCTTCCTTTCGGCCTCGCTAACGCTCCAGCTGTCTTTCAGGCATTAGTCAATGATGTCCTGAGAGACATGCTGAACATCTTTGTTTTCGTTTACCTTGACGATATCCTGATTTTTTCACCGTCACTCCAGATTCATGTTCAGCACGTTCGACGTGTCCTCCAGCGCCTTTTAGAGAATTGTCTTTTTGTGAAGGCTGAGAAGTGCTCTTTTCATGCCTCCTCCGTCACATTTCTCGGTTCTGTTATTTCCGCTGAAGGCATTAAGATGGATCCCGCTAAGGTCCAAGCTGTCATTGATTGGCCCGTCCCTAAGTCACGCGTCGAGCTGCAGCGCTTTCTCGGCTTCGCGAACTTCTATCGTCGTTTCATCCGTAATTTCGGTCAGGTGGCAGCGCCTCTCACAGCCCTTACTTCTGTCAAGACGTGCTTTAAGTGGTCCGTTTCCGCCCAGGGAGCTTTTGATCTCCTCAAGAATCGTTTTACATCCGCACCTATCCTTGTTACACCTGACGTCACTAGACAGTTCGTTGTCGAGGTTGACGCGTCAGAGGTGGGCGTGGGAGCCATTCTTTCTCAGCGCTCCCTCTCTGACGACAAGGTCCACCCTTGCGCGTATTTTTCTCATCGCCTGTCGCCGTCGGAACGTAACTATGATGTGGGAAACCGCGAACTGCTCGCCATCCGCTTAGCCCTAGGCGAATGGCGACAGTGGTTGGAGGGGGCGACCGTTCCTTTTGTCGTGTGGACTGACCATAGGAACCTTGAGTACATCCGTTCTGCCAAACGACTTAATGCGCGTCAGGCGCGCTGGGCGCTGTTTTTCGCTCGTTTCGAGTTCGTGATTTCTTATTGTCCGGGCTCTAAGAACACCAAGCCTGATGCTTTATCTCGTCTCTTCAGTTCTTCAGTAGCCTCCACTGACCCCGAGGGGATTCTCCCTGAGGGGCGTGTTGTCGGGTTGACTGTCTGGGGAATTGAGAGGCAGGTAAAGCAAGCACTCACTCAAACTCCGTCGCCGCGCGCTTGTCCTAGGAACCTTCTTTTCGTTCCCGTCCCTACTCGTCTGGCCGTTCTTCAGTGGGCTCACTCTGCCAAGTTAGCCGGCCACCCTGGCGTTCGGGGTACGCTTGCTTCCATTCGCCAGCGTTTTTGGTGGCCCACCCGGGAGCATGACACGCGTCGCTTCGTGGCTGCTTGTTCGGTCTGCGCGCAGACTAAGTCCGGTAACTCCCCTCCTGCCGGCCGTCTCAGGCCGCTTCCCATTCCCTCTCGACCGTGGTCTCACATCGCCTTAGATTTTGTCACCGGACTGCCTTCGTCAGCGGGGAAGACTGTTATTCTTACGGTTGTCGACAGGTTCTCTAAGGCGGCTCATTTTATTCCCCTTGCTAAGCTTCCTTCTGCTAAAGAGACGGCACAAATCATCATCGAGAATGTTTTCAGAATTCATGGCCTTCCGTCAGACGTCGTTTCGGACAGAGGTCCGCAATTCACGTCTCAATTTTGGAGGGAGTTTTGCCGTTTGATTGGGGCTTCCGTCAGTCTCTCTTCCGGGTTTCACCCCCAGTCTAACGGTCAAGCAGAACGAGCCAATCAGACTATTGGTCGCATCTTACGCAGTCTTTCTTTTCGCAACCCTGCGTCTTGGTCAGAACAGCTCCCCTGGGCAGAATACGCCCACAACTCGCTTCCTTCGTCTGCGACCGGGCTATCTCCTTTTCAGAGTAGCCTCGGGTACCAGCCTCCGTTGTTCTCTTCTCAGTTCGCCGAGTCCAGCGTCCCCTCCGCTCAGGCTTTTGTCCAACGTTGCGAGCGCACCTGGAAGAGGGTCAGGTCTGCACTTTGCCGTTATAGGGCGCAGACTGTGAGAGCTGCTAATAAGCGTAGAACTAAGAGCCCTAGATATTGTCGCGGTCAGAGAGTTTGGCTCTCCACTCAGAACCTTCCCCTTAAGACGGCTTCTCGCAAGTTGACCCCGCGGTTCATTGGTCCATTCCGTATCTCTCAGGTCATTAATCCTGTCGCAGTGCGACTTCTTCTTCCGCGATATCTTCGTCGCGTCCACCCGGTCTTCCATGTCTCCTGTGTTAAGCCCGTTCTTCGCGCCCCCGCTCGTCTTCCCCCCCCCCCCCCCCCATCCTTGTCGAGGGCGCACCTATCTACAGGGTCCGTAAAATCTTGGACATGCGTCCTCGGGGCCGTGGGCATCAGTACCTAGTTGACTGGGAGGGGTACGGTCCTGAGGAGAGGAGTTGGGTTCCCTCTCGGGACGTGCTGGACCGTGCGCTGATTGATGATTTCCTCCGTTGCCGCCAGGTTTCCTCCTCGAGTGCGCCAGGAGGCGCTCGGTGAGTGGGGGGGTACTGTCATGTACTGTCATGTTGTCTTGTCTCTGTCCTTTCCCTTCACCCTGTCTCCCTCTGCTGGTCGTGTTTGGTTACCTTTTCTCCCCCGCTTTCCCCCAGCTGTCCCTTGTCTCCTCTAACTACCCATTCACCCCGTTCCCCACCTGTTCCCTTTTTCCCTCTGATTAGGTCCCTATATCTCTCTCTGTTTCTGCTCCTGTCCTTGTCGGATTCTTGTTTGTTTGTGTTTTTCATGCCTGAACCAGACTATCGTCATGTTTGCTGCAACCTTGTCCTGTCCTGTCGGAATCTGCCGGTCCATCTGAGCCTACCTATGTTTTGTTATTAAAGAAGTTCTGTTTACGTTAATTCGCTTTTGGGTCCTCATTCACGCACCGTAACAGAAACTGAATAGTGTTAAAATAGAATGGACTGAAACTGAATAGGGAGTGTTAAAATTGAATGGACTGAAACTGAATAGGGAGTGTTAAAATAGAATGGACTGAAACTGAATAGGGAGTGTTAAAATAGAATGGACTGAAACTGAATAGGGAGTGTTAAAATAGAATGGACTGAAACTGAATAGGGAGTGTTAAAATAGAATGGACTGAAACTGAATAGGGAGTGTTAAAATTGAATGGACTGAAACTGAATAGGGAGTGTTAAAATAGAATGGACTGAAACTGAATAGGGAGTGTTAAAATAGAATGGACTGAAACTGAATAGGGAGTGTTAAAATAGAATGGACTGAAACTGAATAGGGAGCGTTAAAATAGAATGGACTGAAACTGAATAGTGTTAAAATAGAATGGACTGAAACTGAATAGGGAGTGTTAAAATAGAATGGACTGAAACTGAATAGGGAGTGTTAAAATAGAATGGACTGAAACTGAATAGGGAGTGTTAAAATAGAATGGACTGAAACTGAATAGGGAGTGTTAAAATTGAATGGACTGAAACTGAATAGGGAGTGTTAAAATAGAATGGACTGAAACTGAATAGGGAGTGTTAAAATAGAATGGACTGAAACTGAATAGGGAGTGTTAAAATAGAATGGACTGAAACTGAATAGGGAGCGTTAAAATAGAATAGACTGAAACTGAATAGTGTTAAAATAGAATGGACTGAAACTGAATAGGGAGTGTTAAAATTGAATGGACTGAAACTGAATAGGGAGTGTTAAAATAGAATGGACTGCAACTGAATAGGGAGTGTTAAAATAGAATGGACTGAAACTGAATAGGGAGTGTTAAAATAGAATGGACTGAAACTGAATAGGGAGTGTTAAAATAGAATGGACTGAAACTGAATAGGGAGTGTTAAAATAGAATGGACTGAAACTGAATAGGGAGTGTTAAAATTGAATGGACTGTTGAACTAACTAACTTGTCATCATACAGTATCTTCGGGAAGTATTCACACCCCTTGACTTTTTCCACATTTTGTTGTGTTACAGCCTGAATTTAAAATGAATTAAATTGAGATTTTGTGTCACTGGCCAACACACAATACCCCATAATGTCAACATTTTTCAAAATTAATAAAACATGAAAAGCTGAAAAGTTTTGAGTCAATAAGTATTCAACCCCTTTGTTATAGCAAACCTAAATAAGTTCAGGAGTAAAAATGTGCTTTACAAGTCACACAATAAGTTCCATGGACTCACTCTGTGTGCAATAATAGTCACCTGTAATGTCCCTCAGTCGAGCAGTGAATTTCAAACACAGATTCAACCACAAAGACCAGGGAGACCATGACATGCAAAGAAGGGCACTTATTCAAGCAGACATTCAGTATCCCTTTGAGCCTGGTGAAGTTATTAAATACACCTGTATCAATACACCCAGTCACTACGAGGATACACACTCTTAGAAAACGGATTCCAAAAATGGTTATTCGGCTGTCCCCATAAGAGAACCCTTTTTGTTTCCAGGTAGAACCCATTTTGTTTCCAGGTAGAACCCTTTTTGTTTACAGGTAGAACCAATTTTGTTTCCAGGTAGAACCCATTTTGTTTCCAGGTAGAACCCTTTTTGTTTCCAGGTAGAACCCATTTTGTTTCCAGGTAGAACCCTGTTTGTTTCCAGGTAGAACCCATTTTGTTTCCAGGTAGAACCCTTTTTGTTTCCAGGTAGAACCCCATTTGTTTCCAGGTATAACTCTTTTTGGTTCCATGTAGATCCATCTGTGTAAAAGGTTTTACATGGAAGTGAAAAGGGTTCTACCTGGAACCCAAAAAGGTTCTTCAAAGGGTTCTCCTATGGAAAAAGTTAAAGAACTATGTTCGGTTCTAGATAGCACCTTTTTTCTAAGAGTGCAGGGTTCTTTCCAAACTCAGTTGCCAGAGAGGAAGGAAACCTCTCAGGGATTTCACCATGAGGCCAATGGTGACTTTAAAACAGTTACAGAGTTTAATGGCTATGATAGGAGAAAAGTGAGGATGGATCAACAACATTGTAGTTACCCACAATACTAACCTAAATTACAGAGTGAAAAGAAGGAAGCCTGTACAGAATATATATTCCAAAACATGCATCCTGTTTGCAAAAAATGTGGCAAAGAAGGGAAAATTATGTCCTGAATGCAATGCGTTATATTTGAGGCAAATCTAACACAACACATTACTGAGAACGATGGTGGTGGCTGCATCATGTTATGGGCATGGTTGTCATCGGCAATGATTGGGGAGTTTCTTTTTGATAATAAATGGAATAGAGCTAAGCAAAATCCTAGAGGAAAACCTGGTTCAGTCTGCTTTCCAACAGACACTGGGAGACAAATTCACCTTTCAGCAGGACAATAACCTGGCTAAATATACACTGGAGTCAGTCTGCTTTCCAACAGACACTTACCAAGACGATATTGAATGGTCCTGAGTGGCCTAGTTCCACTTTTGACTTAAATTGGCTTCAAAATCTATGGCAAGACTTGAAAATGGCTGTCTAGCAATGATCAACAACCAACTTGACAAGAGCTTGAATAATGTGCAAATATTTTACAGTCCAGGTGGCCAAAGCTCTTAGAGATTTACCCAGAAATCCTCCCAGCTGTAATCACTGCCAAAGGGGATTCTAACTCATGGGTGTATATCATTTTTAATACATTTGCAAAAATGTCTAAAAACAGGTTTTCGCTTTGTCATTATGGAGTATTGTTTGTATATTTTTTAATTCAGGCTGTAACACAACACAATTTGGAGTAAGTCAAGGGGTATGAATACTTTCTGAAGGCGCTGTAAGTATTCAAAACGAATCCAGTGAAATATTAGTAGCGGTGTTTGAAGTGAATTGGCTGAATTAACAGTGTGTTTTTGGCAGCTGTGAGTCTGGCGAATTTGCCCTGCTGGGCAACATATTTGATTACCTCCCACATGTTTCCTCTCTGCCCTCTCTTCTCCCCATCCCTCTTATTCCTTCACTCCCCTCTTCCCTTGTTATCCTTCTACCTACCATCTCTCCCTCTGTCCCTGCATTGCATTCTCACTTCCTCTCTTCTATCACTCGTTCTTTCCTTTCCATGTATTCCCCTTCCTCCCTCCTTATATCTATCCCACATTCCCTGCTTCGTTTTTTACTTTCATTGTTCCCTTCCTCTCTCCTCCCTCCTCTCCCCGGCCACCCAGAGAGAGCAGCGCAAGGGCCTGAGGGAGCTGAAGACCTGGCTGGATCAGCTGGAGCTAGACACAGCACGTACTCAGGAGACCAAGGGCAACCTCAGCCAGCAGTATCAGGTGATCTAGAACACACACACACACACACACACACACACACACACACACACACACACACACACACACACACCGGGCACAGACACTTCCATTATCAGGCTAATCAGTGGTATTCCACTGCAGGGATCAGACTGCTGCTGCTGCCGTATTTCTACCCTATCTGGCTTATACAGTACCAAAGCCCCAGGATACATTACATATTCAACACAGTGTGGGATTTCCTTATTTCCTCTTTCTATTGTGCACGTTTTTGACAGATTCCATGAATGTATGATCTGTGAAAGAGGGAAAAGTGTATGTGTTCCATGCAGTATATTTTACAGTATATTTTATAGTATATTTTACAGTATGTGTACTGTATGTGTTCCAGGCAGTATATTTTACAGTAAGTTTTACAGTATATTTTACAGTACGTGTACTGTATGTGTTCCAGGCAGTATATTTTACAGTACGTGTACTGTATGTGTTCCAGGCAGTATATTTTACAGTACTTGTATTGTATGTGTGTTTGGGATATAACTAGGACCCAAAGGTTTTCCTTGTCAGGCCACATGATCAGGAAATAACCATTCCATCTGTGGACACCCCACCCTCTCTCTCTCTCTCTCTCTCTCTCTCTCTCTGTCTCTCTCTCTCTCTCTCTCTCTCTCTCTGTCTCTCTCTCTCTCTCTCTCCCTCTCTCTCTCTCTCTCTCTCTCTCTCTCTCTCTCTCTCTCTCTCCATCAGTCCTTTAAGAGTGTACGTGTTCAATTGGAGATGAATAGGAAGCAGGTGGAGGCTGCGGTCCAGTCCACGCAGAAGGATGGGATGTTGACCGTGGACCAGGCTCTGGTTAAACAGGCCTGGGACAGAGTGTCCAACAGGGTAAGTGTCTGGGACGGGACCTCTGTTACTGTTGTGGAGTAGAGTAGAGTAGAGTAGGGTGTATGCTGGTACAACCTAGCTCTCAAGGACACAAGCAAACATTAAGAGGGGCCTAATCAAATACCTGACCAAGTACTCAGTCAAATCTCCAGTCAACCAAACAGTGAGCTGCGTCATTTGAAGGCTTTTTAGCCGAAACATTGAAATAAATCCACAACAAGGAGAGATAAGTGTGGGACTCTTTTTTTTCATTTGTACTGCAAAAGTTCCCACCAGCATTCAGACAGGCAGTCAGAGACAAGGTAACTTGACAATAGCTCGTTGACTGACATTGTAACCTCCTCCCTACAGCTCCTAGGGTGGCACCTGCAGCTGGACAGGGCTCTGCCCGCCCCCCTGGGTGTGGTGGGGGAGTGGCTGCACCAGGCTGAGGGGGCACTCCGACAGGAGGTCACTATTCAACAGACATCTGACGCGACATCAAACACTGTCCACATGACCCTGGAGCAACACAAGGTGGGCAATGTGAGCAAGGTGACAATGCGAGTCCATTTAACGTTACACACATCCTTATTAGGTCAGTTGTTATGTACTATGTAATGGCTGTACCGTAACACAGGGTGTAATGACTGTACTATTCTCTGCTTGTGTGTGTCTGTCTACAGGACATGCTCAAAGGTCTTGAAGGTCACCAGCAGGTCTTCCAGAGGATCCATAAAGACAGAAGTGTCAACGGAGTCCCTGTCCCCCAAGAGCAGCTGCAGGACATGGCAGAGAGGTGGGTCTTATCGTGGCAACCAAATGGCCCAGGTTTCCCTGAACAACCATTTAACACCCAAACCACTCATCTCCCATCCCAACCCCATGATTTATTTACAGAACATTGACCAGATTACCAGCACTAACGTAGCTGGTTTAGCTTGTACATTGTACATTCTATGCTCACATGTTGACCATTCAGTATTTTGTCTTTTAGAATGAACTTTGTATCGACTTCGTCAAACATTCATCTGGCCAAGATGGAGTTCTGGGAGAATAAACACCACATGCAGGCGTTCCTGATGCTGGCAGAGTCCAAGCTCAAATCCTGGATCATCAAATATGGCCGACGAGAGTCAGTGGAGTTAATGTTACAGAACTATGTTGTAAGTCCAACAATATACAGTATTGCTCTACTTTTAAATGTCACCACTATTTCATCTTACTTTCCCACATTAGTTTCATGTAAATGATTTTTGAATGAATGGGTATAATGTTATCTAGGTTAGAGAAAAAACATGCCCTGAATGTTATCCTAATCACCCACTTATTTAGTTTCTCCTCTCTCATTCAGTCATTTGTTGAAGGACAGCAGTTCTTTGAGCAGTACGAGACATTGTTCCAGACTCTGAAACAGTCTTCTGAGCTCTATGTCAAGGCTGATGGCACAGGTGAGTTTTTACAAGATCAAGCTTCATTTGACAAATTTTACCTCATTATCTGATCCCTCTACCTTTTCCTATCTACACCACCTACCTGACAAGCTACTTTCTTTGTCTTTTCCCTTTTGATTTAGGCAGTATTTATTGCCAATTTTAGACCACTTAATCTTATCGGGACCCTGGGGCCTAAATCTCCATATCTAGCCCACCACCATTTCCAGTACTGAATATTTTACCGATATATCACCTCTGATCAATTTCCCAAGAATGGCTCAATAGCCAATCACCCACTATCGTCCAGCATCTTCTATCCTCCCTGTCTTTTATAGTGGTTTGTCCTCTCCAGGCTAAAGTCTAAATGAGGTTTCTCCACTCTCAGCTCTCAGTGGGGAATTCGACCCCATTAGCCGAGCTGCTCTACTTTTGCTGTCTCTGGGCACTAACATGCTACGGTAGCTAGCTTGTTGATTTCATTCAGTTCCAGCCCTGCAGGCTTTATATTAGGGTATGCAGGGGAGAAGAACTGAGGTGTATCTGACAATCTGAAACGTGATTGGTCGACCTCCGAAAAATGAGGCTCCCCATGAGTGAGTCCAGCCCCAGCTGGTGGTGGGTTTGCTGTGATTTGATTGGTCAGGTTCAGGCTCATCTCCTGGTTATTTCTGAAGGATAGCCCTCGAATGATTGCAGAACGGGTACGGTATGTTTTCTGCCATTTGGAATGATTGCAGAACGGGTACAGTATGTTTTCTGCCATTTGGAATGATTGCAGAACGGGTACAGTATGTTTTCTGCCATTTGGAATGATTGCAGAACGGGTACAGTATGTTTTCTGCCATTTGGAATGATTGCAGAACGGGTACAGTATGTTTTCTGCCATTTGGAATGATTGCAGAACGGGTACAGTATGTTTTCTGCTATTTGGAATGATTGCAGAACGGGTACAGTATGTTTTCTGCCATTTGGAATGATTGCAGAACGGGTACAGTATGTTTTCTGCCATTTGGAATGATTGCAGAACGGGTACAGTATGTTTTCTGCCATTTGGAATGATTGCAGAACGGGTACAGTATGTTTTCTGCCATTTGGAATGATTGCAGAACGGGTACAGTATGTTTTCTGCCATTTGGAATGATTGCAGAACGGGCACAGTATGTTTTCTGCCATTTGGAATGATTGCAGAACGGGTACAGTATGTTTTCTGCCATTTGGAATGATTGCAGAACGGGTACAGTATGTTTTCTGCCATTTGGAATGATTGCAGAACGGGTACAGTATGTTTTCTGCCATTTGGAATGATTGCAGAACGGGTACAGTATGTTTTCTGCCATTTGGAATGATTGCAGAACGGGTACAGTATGTTTTCTGCCATTTGGAATGATTGCAGAACGGGTACAGTATGTTTTCTGCCATTTGGAATGATTGCAGAACGGGTACAGTATGTTTTCTGCCATTTGGAATGATTGCAGAACGGGTACAGTATGTTTTCTGCCATTTGGAATGATTGCAGAACGGGTACAGTATGTTTTCTGCCATTTGGAATGATTGCAGAACGGGTACAGTATGTTTTCTGCCATTTGGAATGATTGCAGAACGGGTACAGTATGTTTTCTGCCATTTGGAATGATTGCAGAACGGGTACAGTATGTTTTCTGCCATTTGGAATGATTGCAGAACGGGTACAGTATGTTTTCTGCCATTTGGAATGATTGCAGAACGGGTACAGTATGTTTTCTGCCATTTGGAATGATTGCAGAACGGGTACAGTATGTTTTCTGCCATTTGGAATGATTGCAGAACGGGTACAGTATGTTTTCTGCCATTTGGAATGATTGCAGAACGGGTACAGTATGTTTTCTGCCATTTGGAATGATTGCAGAACGGGTACAGTATGTTTTCTGCCATTTGGAATGATTGCAGAACGGGTACAGTATGTTTTCTGCCATTTGGAATGATTGCAGAACGGGTACAGTATGTTTTCTGCCATTTGGAATGATTGCAGAACGGGTACAGTATGTTTTCTGCCATTTGGAATGATTGCAGAACGGGTACAGTATGTTTTCTGCCATTTGGAATGATTGCAGAACGGGTACAGTATGTTTTCTGCCATTTGGAATGATTGCAGAACGGGTACAGTATGTTTTCTGCCATTTGGAATGATTGCAGAACGGGTACAGTATGTTTTCTGCCATTTGGAATGATTGCAGAACGGGTACAGTATGTTTTCTGCCATTTGGAATGATTGCAGAACGGGTACAGTATGTTTTCTGCCATTTGGAATGATTGCACTAGCTTGATGTGCAGATGTAATTGGGTTTCCTCTTTGGACTCATTTGTCAGTTCTAAAGAACACACCAGCATTCTGTAGTCTTGATGTGCATATGAATGTACTGTGTGGATTCCTTTTTCCTCTGATTATTGATATTCTATATTTATAACCACTGTTTTCATTCAAATAGGTTTGCCAAGAGACCTTGTTTGATCTCTCTCACTACCCTGTGTGTATGCGTGCGTGTGTGTGCGTGTGTGTGCATGTCTGTGTATTTATCCCATGTCTCTATGTCTCCTCCTCTCCCAGTGGATGAAGGCGAGGCAGGGGTTAGGAGGTTCATGCGGGAGGTGTTGACCCAGTGGAGGAGTCTGTCTGTGGAGGTGCGCAGTGTAAGGAGCATGCTGGATGAGGTGCTCTCTAACTGGGAGAGGTACAGCTGCACTGTGGCCTCTCTACAGGCCTGGCTTGAGGATGCAGAGGGAGCACTCAGCCAGCCTGAAAACATAAAACGGGTATGTCTTACTGTAGACCCCCTCACTTGATCCCCATTCACCTGCTTATAAACATTGTAGATTGATCTAGGCCTAGCATGTCACCAATGAAACAACCACACCTTAACTTCTGCTTTTCTGAAAATGGACCTGAGAAAAGGGGTGAAAGCTCTTTTGGGGGGGGGGTCTTTGACCTTAACATCTTCTGATATATCCATTTCTGACACCCTAATTTCAAAAATATTTATTCGATTTCAACATCCAAATCATCTTCCAACCAACCGTCAAGATTCCCTCCAACTTCCCCATGTCACTGAGGACGTCCCAGCTGTCAGGTCACCATGGATACCCCAGCTGCCAGAATACTGTATAACCCTAATAACCAAACCACTGGGGACAAGACAGATAATTACCCCAACCACTCAATGAATACCCAATGTCATTAATGTCATTACTCTCTCTGTCCTTCAATCTTTTTACATTCCTCCTCCCATCTCTCTCTCTCTCCCTCTCTCTCTCTCTCTCTCTCTCTCTCTCTCCCTCTCTCTCTCTCTCTCTCTCTCTCTCCCTCTCTCTCTCTCTCTCTCTCTCCCTCTCTCTCTCTCTCTCTCCTCTCTCTCAGGAGTTCTTCCGCAACCTTTCTCAGTGGATAGATCAGCACTCTGTGATGAACGACGCAGGGAACTTCTTGATTGAGACATGTGACGAGACTGTGTCACGTGACCTGAAACAGCAGCTTCTCCTGCTCAACGGGAGATGGAGGGACCTGTTCGTCAAAGTCAAACAGGTAACGGAGCTTTCATGGAGACAGAACAAACTGATCACACTATTAGACCTGTTGGACATAAGCTATGGGACACACAGGTAGGTAGTGGCACATTAAGACCCATCAGAGATGCAGATAAATGAGCATACATGCCCTATGGCCATTGATGCAGGTAACTGAACACACTTGACAAAGACACACTGGTTACAGCCACAGCAGCGCACATTAAGTCTCAAACCAACACACTGTGCCCCCTGTCTCTGCAGTACGCCCGTGAAGACGAGCTGGACAAGTGTAGGAGGGACCACATGAGGGCCATCTCTGCCCTGAGGGAGCTGCTGGACGGTGCAGAGGTGAAGCTCAACGCCCCTGTACAGGTCTCCTTCCTCAACATCAGGTCTTTCCTACAGGATGTGGAGGTAGGACATGAGTAGGCTATGTAAATGCACATACAAACTGCATTGTCATATTGTCTAAGCAGTTTTTATGAAGTAGCATGCAAACCTATATTTTATTCTGTGTTCAGAATGCTGTTTGCTTCTGTAAACATACTGTGCTAGATAGCCTTCCAGCTTTCTCTATAAGCCACAGAGTAGATCCAGTCAATATTCCACAAACATTGCTTCACCTCTGATTGAATCTAGCCCTTGTAAACACACGACTAAGATGAGATTTCTCCTTCTTTACTTTCACATCTCCCACTCAGAACACCAAGAAAAAGGTTGTTGCCATGGAGACTCAGTACAAGTTGGCTGCCTGCAGTGCCCAGCTCCTGTCCAAGGATGCCCCGCAGGAGGAGGGCGCCAAGGCCATGGCTACTATGACAACGGTCAAAGGTCAACTCAGTAAGGTTGGTATCACCAGAGGGTAAAAATGACATTTTATTAATCCTTTCCTGCCTCAAATCTTCCATTTGCCAGTGTCAGCTACTGCAATGTACTGGGGTGACTTTTCCAAAAGCTTCTTATTCTAATCTTGATACTCTTTTGTTCATCACCTACAAACAATGGACTAAAATGATCTTAATGCCGTATTTCCATAGAGGATTTACTCAAGTGTTTTACCCAAACGGCTCAGACTTTTCTGTACAATGCTACAAAAGTTTATTTCCTTATACTGGATCTCTCTAGGAATGAATTACCTCCCTCTCTCTGATCCCTCTGCTGCATTCTAATTATGGACACTATTGATTCTCATGGAGCCTTGTTCCCCCTGTCTCTGTCCCAAGGTGAGGGAGAGGTGCCCTTCTCTGGTGAGGGAGTGCCATGGACTGCTCCCCCTGCTGGAGGAAATGGAGAAGCACATCACAGGCTTCTACCAGGCTCTGGAGAGGGCCATCCGGATCACTGCAGCAGGCAGAGACCCAAAGCCACAGGCCCAGGTCCAAGGACAACACAAACACAAGTGGCAGGTGAGCTAGGGGACTAGGGTGTGTGTGTGTATGTGTGTATGTGTTTTTGTGTGTGTGTCCTTTCCTGTGTGTGTATGGTTGTGTATAAATAAAAGTGAGTCTGTATATCCCACTCTGGGTGAGTTTATATATCTACTGTACTCCCTCTGCTCCCCCAGGACCTCCTGAGCCAGCAGCAGAGCTGTAAGATGTGTTTATCTGTGATTGAGAGGAACCTCCACTCCCTGCAGAGGACGCTCTCCTCCAGCAAGGCCCTGAGGAACTTCGACCAGACCCTCCTGCAGAAGAGAGTGGCCGAGATTCAGACCTCTGCACAAGTTAGCATTACTGTACTCAGGTGTCATATAGGAACTACACATAGGAACTACATTACCCATGACATTGCGTAATGTTGGCTGTGCCTAACAATATTTGTGCCATGTTTGTGCTGCTACCATGGTGTGCTGCTGCCATGTTGTGTTGTCATGTTGTATGGCTGCCATGTTGTGTTGTCATGTTGTGTTGCTGCCAAGTTGTGTGGTCATGTTGTATGGCTGCCATGTTGTGTTGTCATGTTGTGTTGCTGCCATGTTGTGTTATTGTCATGTTGTGTTGCTGCTATGTTGTGTTGCTGCCATGTTGTGTTATTGTCATGTTGTGTTGCTGCCATGTTGTGTTGTCATGTTGTGTTGCTGCCATGTTGTGTTGTCATGTTGTATGGCTGCCATGTTGTGTGGTCATGTTGTGTTGCTACTATGTTGTGTTGTCATGTTGTGTTGCTGTCATGTTGTGTTGTCACGTTGTGTTGTGTTGCTGCCATGTTGTGTTGCTGCCATGTTGTGTTGTTGTTAGGTTGTGTTGCTGTCATGTTGTGTCGTTGTTATGTTGTGTTGCTACTATGTTGTGTTGTCATGTTGTGTTGCTGCCATGTTGTGTTGTCATGTTGTATGGCTGCCATGTTGTGTGGTCATGTTGTGTTGCTACTATGTTGTGTTGTCATGTTGTGTTGCTGTCATGTTGTGTTGTTGTGTTGTGTTGCTGCCATGTTGTGTTGCTGCCATGTTGTGTTGTTGTTATGTTGTGTTGCTGTCATGTTGTGTTGTTGTTATGTTGTGTTGCTGCCATGTTGTGTTGCTGCCATGTTGTGTTGTTGTTATGTTGTGTTGCTGTCATGTTGTGTTGCTGCCATGTTGTGTTGTTGTTATGTTGTGTTGTCATGTTGTGTTGCTGCCATGTTGTGTTGTCATGTTGTATGGCTGCCATGTTGTGTGGTCATGTTGTGTTGCTACTATGTTGTGTTGTCATGTTGTGTTGCTGTCATGTTGTGTTGTTGTGTTGTGTTGCTGCCATGTTGTGTTGCTGCCATGTTGTGTTGTTGTTATGTTGTGTTGCTGTCATGTTGTGTTGTTGTTATGTTGTGTTGCTGCCATGTTGTGTTGCTGCCATGTTGTGTTGTTGTTATGTTGTGTTGCTGTCATGTTGTGTTATTGTCATGTTATGTTGCTACTATGTTGTGTTGCTGCCATGTTGTGTTGTTGTTATGTTGTGTTGCTGTCATGTTGTGTTGCTGCCATGTTGTGTTGTTGTTATGTTGTGTTGTCATGTTGTGTTGCTGCCATGTTGTGTTGTCATGTTGTATGGCTGCCATGTTGTGTGGTCATGTTGTGTTGCTACTATGTTGTGTTGTCATGTTGTGTTGCTGTCATGTTGTGTTGTCATGTTGTGTTGTGTTGCTGCCATGTTGTGTTGCTGCCATGTTGTGTTGTTGTTATGTTGTGTTGCTGTCATGTTGTGTTGCTGCCATGTTGTGTTGTTGTTATGTTGTGTTGTCATGTTGTGTTGCTGCCATGTTGTGTTGTCATGTTGTATGGCTGCCATGTTGTGTGGTCATGTTGTGTTGCTACTATGTTGTGTTGTCATGTTGTGTTGCTGTCATGTTGTGTTGTTGTGTTGTGTTGCTGCCATGTTGTGTTGCTGCCATGTTGTGTTGTTGTTATGTTGTGTTGCTGTCATGTTGTGTTGTTGTTATGTTGTGTTGCTGCCATGTTGTGTTGCTGCCATGTTGTGTTGTTGTTATGTTGTGTTGCTGTCATGTTGTGTTATTGTCATGTTATGTTGCTACTATGTTGTGTTGCTGCCATGTTGTGTTGTTGTTATGTTGTGTTGCTGTCATGTTGTGTTGCTGCCATGTTGTGTTGTTGTTATGTTGTGTTGTCATGTTGTGTTGCTGCCATGTTGTGTTGTCATGTTGTATGGCTGCCATGTTGTGTGGTCATGTTGTGTTGCTACTATGTTGTGTTGTCATGTTGTGTTGCTGTCATGTTGTGTTGTCATGTTGTGTTGTGTTGCTGCCATGTTGTGTTGCTGCCATGTTGTGTTGTTGTTATGTTGTGTTGCTGTCATGTTGTGTTGTTGTTATGTTGTGTTGCTGCCATGTTGTGTTGCTGCCATGTTGTGTTGTTGTTATGTTGTGTTGCTGTCATGTTGTGTTATTGTCATGTTATGTTGCTACTATGTTGTGTTGCTGCCATGTTGTGTTGTCATGTTGTGTTGCTGTCATGTTGTGTTAATGTCATGTTGTGTTGCTGCCATGTTGTGTAGCTGTCATGTTGTGTTATTGTCATGTTATGTTGCTGCTATGTTGTGTTGCTGCCATGTTGTGTTATTGTCATGTTGTGTTGCTGCCATGTTGTGTTGTCATGTTGTGTTGCTGTCATGTTGTGTTGTCATGTTGTATGGCTGCCATGTTGTGTGGTCATGTTGTGTTGCTACTATGTTGTGTTGTCATGTTGTGTTATGTTGCTGCCATGTTGTGTTGCTGCCATGTTGTGTTGTTGTTAGGTTGTGTTGCTGTCATGTTGTGTCGTTGTTATGTTGTGTTGCTACTATGTTGTGTTGTCATGTTGTGTTGCTGCCATGTTGTGTTGTCATGTTGTATGGCTGCCATGTTGTGTGGTCATGTTGTGTTGCTACTATGTTGTGTTGTCATGTTGTGTTGCTGTCATGTTGTGTTGTCATGTTGTGTTGCTGTCATGTTGTGTTGTCATGTTGTGTTGTGTTGCTGCCATGTTGTGTTGCTGCCATGTTGTGTTGTTGTTATGTTGTGTTGCTGTCATGTTGTGTTGTTGTTATGTTGTGTTGTCATGTTGTGTTGCTGCCATGTTGTGTTGTCATGTTGTATGGCTGCCATGTTGTGTGGTCATGTTGTGTTGCTACTATGTTGTGTTGTCATGTTGTGTTGCTGTCATGTTGTGTTGTCATGTTGTGTTGTGTTGCTGCCATGTTGTGTTGCTGCCATGTTGTGTTGTTGTTATGTTGTGTTGCTGTCATGTTGTGTTGTTGTTATGTTGTGTTGCTGCCATGTTGTGTTGCTGCCATGTTGTGTTGTTGTTATGTTGTGTTATTGTCATGTTATGTTGCTACTATGTTGTGTTGTCATGTTGTGTTGCTGCCATGTTGTGTTGTCATGTTGTATGGCTGCCATGTTGTGTGGTCATGTTGTGTTGCTACTATGTTGTGTTGTCATGTTGTGTTGCTGTCATGTTGTGTT
This sequence comes from Oncorhynchus mykiss, assembly GCF_013265735.2. Taxonomy (NCBI): domain Eukaryota; kingdom Metazoa; phylum Chordata; class Actinopteri; order Salmoniformes; family Salmonidae; genus Oncorhynchus; species Oncorhynchus mykiss. The sequence continues at coordinate 24,246,000 of NC_048568.1, forward strand.
GTCATGTTGTGTTGCTGCCATGTTGTGTTGCTGCCATGTTGTGTTGTTGTTATGTTGTGTTGCTGTCATGTTGTGTTGTTGTTATGTTGTGTTGCTGCCATGTTGTGTTGCTGCCATGTTGTGTTGTTGTTATGTTGTGTTGCTGTCATGTTGTGTTATTGTCATGTTATGTTGCTACTATGTTGTGTTGTCATGTTGTGTTGCTGCCATGTTGTGTTGTCATGTTGTGTTGCTGTCATGTTGTGTTAATGTCATGTTGTGTTGCTGCCATGTTGTGTTGCTGTCATGTTGTGTTGCTGTCATGTTGTGTTAATGTCATGTTGTGTTGCTGCCATGTTGTGTTGCTGTCATGTTGCGTTATTGTCATGTTATGTTGCTACTATGTTGTGTTGTCATGTTGTGTTGCTGCCATGTTGTGTTGTCATGTTATGTTGCTACTATATTGTGTTGTCATGTTGTGTTATTGTTATGTCGTGTTGCTGTCATTTTGTGTTGCAACCATGTTGTGTTGTTGTCTTAGGTCTCTCTCTCTCTATGTAATTGTTTCGGTGTCTCTTTTGTCATGGTGTGTGTTTTGTCCTATTTTCATTTTTTTTATCCCAGCACCAGTCCCTACAGGAGGCCTCTTGCCAGGCCACCATTGTAATTAAGTATTTGTTCTTAATTGATTAAAAGTTGGGTTTTTTTAATTAAAAAAAACATCAGAGCAGAGATTAGCATTTCCAGACCAGGAAAATTGGGGTACAAGATTGTTTCGCACAAGATTTCCGACTCGGGTGCTCACATTAACAATTTTGAAAACTGAAAATATTGACTTGATCAAAGATGATTGTCAGTTAGAGGTCACATACAACTACAGTAACTACATTACCCACGCAGCATCACTACATCTTTACCACCCTTTGTGCTCTTCCCTCCAAGGGTCTGTTGAAGGAGGTGGGGGAGTGGAGGAGGCAGGAGGAGGCCAACAGCACCATGAGGAGGAGGTTTGAGGAGTCTCGTCAGGACCTGGAGAGAGTGCTGAAGGTGGCAACCACCTGCCTGGGAGAGGGGGGAAACGCAGAGGAGCTGCTGAGAAAACAAAGCGTAAGACTAGAAGAAAAACACCAGTCAATCAACAGTCAACCTTACTCAGTTTAGATGAGTGGGAGGAATCCCTTTTAGAGATTCATTTGAGACTATTTGAGACTATCGAGACTATTTGAAATGATTGAGAAAATACAATCATAAAATGAAATCATTTTTTGCTCCCCCTCTGACTTTTTCTGTTAATTCCGTTCAGGAGTTCTTTGGGCAGCTAGACCAGCGGGTCCTGAGTGTGTTCTTAAAGGCCTGTGACGATCTGACAGACATCCTGCCTGAGGAGGAGCAGCAGGCGCTGCAGGACACTGTCAGGACGCTGCACAAACAGTGGAAGGTCAGACAGCAAAGTTTGATCACTTTCATACATACAATAGTAGTAATGGCAGTCTTCATGAAAGGCGTAAAGTGCTACATGATAATACATGGAGTTACAATAGCAGCCATCTTGTAGAGCATCTTCCTGGACTGATGTTCCTTTATCCTTGTGTAAGTCCTTGTCTCTCTGTATGCTCTGAAAAACAATGTCCATTTAGTCTCTCTGTGTCCCTGTGCTTCTGCAGGACATCCAGATGGAGGCGCCGTTTCACCTGCAGCGTCTGAAGGTGGAGGCAGAGCGAGGCCGGGCAGGGGCCGTCCTACAGGAGTGCAGGGCGGAGCTGGCCAGAGAGATCCAAGCACTGACCACCACAGGCAGCGAGACAGTCATCAGAGAACACAGGGTGAGAGAAGGAGGGAGAGAGAGTCAGGGAGGTATTGAAGGAAGGCGGGAGAGAGGGGCAGGAATGAGTTCACCCTAACTAACCACACCATAATGTGTCTATCCTTAGGCCTTCTTCAGGGAGAAAGCACCTCTCAGTGTGTGTGAGAAGAGCATAGGCAACATGGAGGAGCTCTGTCAGACACTCCCTGACAACGACTCGGCTAGACAAACCCTGGACTCCACCAGGAGGGCCCTGGCAGACGTCAAAGGTCAGATAGAGGCCACCCACCTGAAGCTGCAGCAGCACTCCCAGTGGAGGGAGTGGAATGACAGGTGAGAGGGGACAGAGATAGACGTTTCTCTGAGAAATCTGTAACGAGGGTTTCTCCAATCTCAAAAATATATATATTTTTAATTATGCTGATGTGAAGTACCTTACTTGTAAAGAAATAATGTGATAATGTAGGGAAACAAATCCCCCTTGATCCAGGTTCTCAGAGCTCTCTGATTGGCTGTTGTCTCAGAGAAGCCAGGTGAGGCTCCTGAGAGAGAGAGCCAGAGATCGCTCCCACCAGGAACAGGTGGATACTACTGTCCAGGTGAGCAAGATGTGCTATATCCCAGAATTACCACAGAGGTTATAGTTAAGAATGCAATTAATTCAATTTCCCCATTGATACAGAACCTCTCCATCTTTACTACTACCTCTTCCAATACCTCTCAATCTCTCCCACTCTATCCCCTTTTCATATCTCCGTGTCTACCCATTCCTCTCTCCTTCTACCCTTCACCCTTCATCCCATACCTCTCCTTCTCTACTCCTCAATCTCCCCTCCCTTTCTACCCCAAATTCTGTCATCCTCCAACCCCCCCTCCCATAGGAGCTCCAGAGGGCAGCCGAGGGGCAGGAGGAGAGCCTGTCGTGGCTGAATAGTCGTCTGGCTGTACTGACAGAGGTCAGTCCTGAGGTGGAGGCTATTAGACAGAGGGCTGCCCTGGCCAAACTCTCCTCTGACCTCACCGCCCTCCTCTCCTCTCTCTTGGAGGTAAACCATCTTTTTTTTTTTGTTATGGCGATACAATTGTCCACTTGTCATGAAGGTCAGAATTGAGAGACTGATCTTTGTAACTTCCTTGCCTATCCAAAAAGTGAACTGGTGATCTCTGCTCTATTATAATGTTATTATGCTGGTCTAGTCTGTGTTATATACCAGTATACAGTATGTTTTAAGGACCTGCCTCTCTCTCCTCCTCTCTCTGCTCTCTTCGTCTCAGTGGGGTCAGGAGGGGTCTGTGAGGGTCCACAGTGAGGAGCTGAGGGAGGATGTGCGTTGTGCTCTGGAGGAGGTTCTCAGGGCTCGGAGGGAGGCTCAGGAGCAGACCAGCAGGATCCTGGAGGCAGAGAACCCAGAGGAGGCCAGGCAGCTGCTCCTCATACACCAGGTAGGGGCTGAGGGAGAGGTGTGCTGAGGGAGGGGTGGGCTGAGGGAGGGGCTGGCTGTGGGAGGGGTGGTAATAAAATAAAAAAATTAAAACACATTCCTACTGTGTAACTATAATGTCTCATAAAGCCATTATGTGTGTGTGTGTGTTTGAGATCGACTACATTGCATTGCAGTCGGACTGCACAATCAGAATCACTGATATACAAATCACCTTGCATCCCAACACTTACTTAGAAGATTAGCGATTCTGTGCTTCTCCTTGCTCAAACTGATCCTCTTTAACACGTTGATTTTCTCTCTGACTTCCATTTTCTGTCTCTCTGTGTCTGTCTCCCTGTCTTTGTCTCTCTGTGTCTGTCTCCCTGTCTTTGTCTCTGTGTCTGTCTCCCTGTCTTTATCCCTCTGTGTCTGCCTCCCTGTCTTTGTCTCTCTGTGTCTGTCTCCCTGTCTTTGTCTCTGTGTCTGTCTCCCTGTCTTTATCCCTCTGTGTCTGCCTCCCTGTCTTTGTCTCTCTGTGTCTGTCTCCCTGTCTTTGTCTCTCTGTGTCTGTCTCCCTATCTTTGTCTCTCTGTGTCTGTCTCCCTGCCTTTGTCTCTCTGGGTCTGTCCCCCTGTCTTTGTCTCTCTGTGCGTCAACAGCAGCACCTGAAGCGTCTCCAGACCGACAGGAAGAAGGCAGAGCTACTAGTCGCTCACTGTCGCCAGCTGCAGAAGGCGGAGGGGCTTAGTAGCTCACTACGGGAACTAGAGGGTGCTTTCAGAGAGGTGGACCGCAAAGTAGGGGCCCAGGAGCCCAATCTGCAGGTACAAGTCTCTGGATAAACTACACTGTATTCACACACGTGGCTGTGTTGAAATGCATGTGCATGTCTTCCTATTGATCTTTCAGCACATGCACCTTCCCTGATCAATGATTGGTCTTTGTCCTATGTTAACTTGCCATTGATCTGTGTGCTGTGTTTTTGACTTACACGTTTTCTTCATATCCTCGGGTTTCAAGTAAACATGTCCCTCTCGGCCTTGTCATTGATCACTTTAAATCTGTGTGTCTGTGGGAATGTGTGTCTGTCCCGTTTGTGTGTGGGTGTGGCTGTCAGTGTGTTTGTGTGTTTGTGTGTTGGGGAGTAACTACAGTTACATGTCAACTGATTACTAAAAAAACGAACTGTAATCTGTTACTTTACCAGCAAAAATATTGTAATCCGATTACAGATACTCTTGAAAAACTAGATGATATACTTCTTGGATAACTTTTAAATTCAGAAAGGATGTTTGCAAAAAAATACATTATGACTCCTTTCTGTTTTCTCAATGACATTCAATTAAGCATTGAAAAAAGGTGCAAGTTTAAGTTTGTTCTACCAGACTGAGTCTGTCCACAAGTCAGAGACCAGTGTGATGACACACCAAAGCGTTTAATGGATCCTTTTTGTCTTCTTCTAATGCCTCTTAAAGGTAAAGTAATCCAAAAGTAACGTAAAGTAATTAGGTTACGTTACTGATTTGGGGTAATCCAAAAGTTACGTTACTGATTACAATTTTGGACATATAACAAGTAACTGTAACAGATTACATTCAGAAAGTAACCTACTGAACCTTGTGTGTGTGTGTGTGTGTGTGTGTCCACATACTGTATGTTGTGTTTGTATTCAACAATATCTGTGTGGGATCCTCAGGCGACTCTGGGTGCATGGCAGGAGTTTGACGCAGAGAGAGAGGCAGTATGGCAGTTTGTCAGCAGTACCAGCCCTGTCTTACAGAGGGAACTCATCTTCAGCAGCCTGGACAGCCTCAGGACTGAGCTGGGGTGTACCAAGGTAAGTCTGTTAGAGATACATCCAGTGTGTGCGTCTGTGCATATATACAAATTGTCACTGGCCTACACACAATACCCTGGAATGTCAAAGTCAAATTATGTTTTTTGACATTTTTACAAATTCATAAAAAATGTAAAGCTGAAATGTCTTGAGTCAATATATATTGAACCTCTTTGTTATGACAAGCCTAAACAAGTTTAGAAGTAAAAATGAGTCCATACAACAATAAGTTGTATGGACTCACTCTGTGTGTAATAATAGTGTTAACATGAACTACCTTGAATGACTACCTCATCTCTGTACCCCACATATAAGTAAGGTCCCTCAGTCGGGCAGAGAATTTAAAACACAGATTCAATCACAAAGACCAGGGAGGTTTTTAATGCCTTGCAGAGAAGGGCACGTCTTGGTAGATCAATCAGTCCCTACAAAGATACAGGCGTCTATTCTAACTCAGTTTCCAGAGAAGAAGGAAACCACTCAGGGATTTTACCATGATGCCAATGGTGACTTTAAAACAGTTACAGAGTGTAATGCCTCTGATAGGAGAAAACTGAGGATGGATCAACGACATTGTAGTTACTCCACAATACTAACCTAAATGACAGAGTGAAAAGGAGGAAACCTTTACAGAATAAAAATATTCCAAAACATGCATCCCGTTTGCAACAAGGAACTAAAGTAATACTTTAAAAAAATGTGGCAGAGAAATTAACTTTTTTTCCTGAATACAAAGTGTTATGTTTGAGGCAAATCAAAAACAAAACATTACTGTGTACCACTCTCCATATTTCCAAGCATAGTGGCGGCTGCATCATGTAATGGATACGCTTGTAATCGTTAAGGACTGGGGAGTTTTTCAGGATAAAAAATAAACCGTATCGAGATAAGCACAGGCAAAATCCTTGAGGAAAACCTGGTTCAGTCTGCTTTCCACCAGACACTGGGAGATGAATTCACCTTTAAACAGGACAATAACCTAAAACACAAGCCCAAATATACATTGGAGTTTCTTACCAAGAAGGCAGTGAATGTTTCTGAGTGGCCGAGTTACAGTTTTAACTTAAATCTGCTTAGAAATCTATGGCAAGACCTGAAAATTGTTGTCTAGCACTGAGCAACAACCAATTTGACAGAGCTTGAAGAATTTTGAAAAGAATAATGGACAAATGTTGCACAATCCAGATGTGAAGAGCTCTTAGAGACTTACCCAGAAAGATTCACAGCTGTAATCTCTGCCAAAGGTGATTCTAACATGTATTGACTCAGGGGGTTGAATACTTATCTAATGAAGTTATATTAGTGTATTATTTTTCATAATTTTTAAAACAAATGCTATCATTTTCCTTCTATTTTGACATCACAAAGTATTTAGTATATATCGTTGACCAAAAAATTACAAATAAATCCATTTTAATTCCACTTTGTAGCACAACAAAATGTAGAAAAAGTAAATGGGTGTGAACACTTTCTGAAGGCACTGTATCAATTTGTTTGCAGGGGCTCCATAAGAAGAGTGTGGAGTATGTGGTACAGACAGACTCCCTGTCGAGGAAGGCAGCAGAGATTCAGTTGGGTCCTAAGAACCAGACCCTCCTACAGCAGCAAGCCCAGCAGGCCACACAACAAGTCACACAACTGGAGGCCAGCCTCAAGAAGAAGTAAGGATGTCTCCCTCCTCTTGACTTACTTTCTAGATATATTCACATGCACAGTATTTTATCGGCTTCATCCTATTCAGTTGTAGCAATACTGTAGTGGAATGGTTGGGTGTGTGTGTGTCTGTGTTTGTGTATGTGTGTGAGCACATGTCTGTTCCAGATTATGACTCTCCTCCTGTCCTTGTTTTGCAGTGTTGACCTGCTGGAGATGGTGTGTGTTTGGTGGGAGCGTTTCATCAGGGAGTCAGAGGCCTTCTCCTCCTGGATCTCAGAGAGGGAGCGAGAGCTGGACACTGTGGACTCCAACTCCTCCTCAGACCCCCTTGAAAAACACATCAGCACAGTGGAGGTATGATGTGTGTGTGTATATGTGCTTGCATGTGTGTGTGTGGGAGAAAGGCAGTTTATTATCTCACCTTTATACTATTCCTCCCTTCCATTCACACTCCATTACATAGAGACAAGAAGTAGTCTGTGCTTTGATCACGATCAGAGCATCACTTGGATGACTGTGTAATGAATGCCCTGCAGCAGTCTTTACCACTGTGGGTCCCAGTTTCTACACACAGGTTTCAGATAGTATGTGAACAGAGACTGTAGAGACTGATCTAATAGCCCTATTGGGATCTACTTTGACTTGTATCTCTCACCCTCTATCTGTCTCCCCCTTTCTCTCTCTCTCTCTCTCTCTCTCTCTCTCTCTCTCTCTCTCTCTCTCTCTCTCTCTCTCTGTGTGTCTTCCCTCTGTCTCTTTTTTCTCTATCTGTCTCCTCTCTCTCTCTCTCTCTCTCTCTCTCTCTCTCTGTGTGTGTCTTCCCTCTTTCTCTTTCTTTCTCTGTCTGTCTCCTCTCTCTCTCTCTCTGTCTCTTCTCTCTGTCTCTCTCTCTTTCTCTCTCTCTCTCTCTCTCTGTCTCTCTCTCTCTTTCTCTCTCTCTCTCTCTCTCTTGCTTCTCACTTTCTTTCTTTCTCAGTTTGTTGGAGCAAGACTAGAAGAGCGGGCAGCCATCTTGTCCCACCTGGAGGCGGAGTCAGAGGCTCTGTCAGGGTTTGTGACCCCTGGGGAGGCGGGGCGTATCCGGGCGCGGCTGGCTCAGATGGAGCGGTACTGGGAGGAGCTGAAGGAGAGCGTAGAGCAGCTGGGGGGAGAGCTCAACCAGAGTGCCACCTGCAGGCAGAGGTTTAACAACGACCTGGAACAGGTGACACAAACCTCTATGGTGACTAGAATTTCCACGGCAATCTCCCACTGACTTTAATGCAAGATGTATGCAAAAGTCCACGTTTCGTACACTTATCTCAAGATTTGGACATTATATCTGGTTTACTGTAAATTATATATGTGTTAGTACAGTGTAGTAAGTGGTGATTTTGAATGATGTCTTCATCAGGTGAAGACAACGATGGTTGACCTCAAAGAGAAGCTGGACATCACCATTACCTGCTGTACATCCTCCTCAGAGACCTACAGAGTTCTCCAGGACCATATGGTGCAGAATGTCCCTCTTTCTCAGCATGCTGTACTACAATATAATGTGTCTACACTGTTACATCAACAAAAATGATTGCATATGACATATGTGTATCATGTTATGACCGATAGGATAAGATATGGTAGTCACATTTGTTTGTGCGTACATTACATTTGTATGTTGGCAATTCTTCCAGGACGTAGTCCAGGCCTTGGAGCAGCTGAAGCCCAGGCTGGTGGCTCTGTGCTTGGGGAAAAAGAGGCTGGGTAAAGGGGATCTGCTGGAGGGAGAGGTGGCTAACCTCCAGAAGGACCAGGGAGAATACATAGAGCAGGCTGCAGAGAAACAGGCTACACTGGAGAAACTGCTGGTACTATGGCAAAAGTAAGGAGACATGTGTTTGTGTGTGTTTGTGCATGCGTACACCTGTGTGTGTATGCATGTCTGTGTCCGTGTCTGTGCGTGTGTGCATGTGTGCTTGTGTGTATGCATGTGTGTGTGTGTGTGTGTGTGTGTGTGTGTGTGCGTGCGTGCGTGCGTGTGTCTGTGTGTGTGTGTGTGTGTATACAGGAGACCTCATCTGGTACCCTGGAGGTTTTTGTATTGGGGATTAGTAGTGCAGTACTGGGTGCTGTAGAGAGATAGGACTGTCCCTTTATGTCCCTGTCATTGACAGACAGCAGTAACACACAGACATGGCCTGCCCAATCATAATGGAAGGGTGTGTGTGTGCGTGTGTGTGTGTGGGGGGGGGGGGGGGGGTAAAAAAGCCATATTACAACCTATGTTGTGATAATTGCATTGTTTGCCCTATAACGCAATCGTTCATACGCCACCGTGATATACAATAAGGCAGAGACAACAAAAAGACAACAGTCACACAGTGGCGGAATAAATTCAACTATATATATGTCTGTTTCATCACAAAACCACAAAGCAACATCTGTCCCGTGAAGTCCACAAAGCAAATATTTCATACCAACAGTAGCATGGTCAAGTTAATGTTTTACACAGTTTACTAAACAACTACTGATTTAGAACCACAGAGTTACCACAAGTCAGCTCAAAGACAACAGGAGCCCTGCCTTCGCTGTTCCAGCACCATTTACACTTACACTTTTAAACATCATCAAATCAACAAGGCTATATATGCTTAGTTTAATACACTGAAAATAAACTTAGAAATGTAGTCCAATCAACGTTGCTAAATATCATGTGGCTGTCCATGGTACTAATTTTTGTTTGTGTGTGTGTGTGTATGTGTGTGTGTTTGCGTGTGCACAAGTAAAAGCATTTTTTGAATCTACTTGTAGACTAGTTGAACTCCAATGCCATCCTCCTGTCTTTCATGTTGTCAAAACGATCTATGGCTCTGTCATACAGTACACTTTTAGTTTTTGTTGTCATAAGCTACCTAGCTAAAATGCTTGCTAGCCTGACTTCCTCGCATGGGCAACAATGAACCAGCTAACTTATCTAGCTAGCTACATATTGAACTTCAATCGTCTCAGGCCAGTGGCACAACATATTCATTTATGGTTCAGATCAGAATCGGCATCATCATCATTGGCCTGTACAGAGAATTAAGTCCAAATCCCCATCTCCATCCATGGCTTAGGAAAGGGCCGATTTAGCAAGCTAGCTACTGCAGGACATTAACACAAGCTAGCTACTGCAGGACATCAACACAAGCTAGCTACTGCAGGACATCAACACAAGCTAGCTACTGCAGGACATCAACACAAGCTAGCTACTGCAGGACATCAACACAAGCTAGCTACTGCAGGACATCAACACAAGCTAGCTACTGCAGGACATCAACACAAGCTAGCTACTGCAGGACATCAACACAAGCTAGCTACTGCAGGACATCAACACAAGCTAGCTACTGCAGGACATCAACACAAGCTAGCTACTGCAGGACATCAACACAAGCTAGCTACTGCAGGACATCAACACAAGCTAGCTACTGCAGGACATCAACACAAGCTAGCTACTGCAGGACATCAACACAAGCTAGCTACTACAGGACATCGACACAAGCTAGCTACTGCAGGACATCAACACAAGCTAGCTACTGCAGGACATCAACACAAGCAGACCAGAAACAGACAAGTTTTTCTGACAATGACGTTTTGCTTTGGATGTGATTTGATTGGTCTGAAGCAAAATCTGTGTGTGTGTGTGTGTGTGTGTGTGTGTGTGTGTGTGCGTGCGTGCGTGCGTGTGTGTGTGTGTGTGCGTGTGTGTGTGAGTGTCAGTAATATTATATTATGAACTAGGAGGTGTGAATCGGGTAAATATTCTCGCTACCAATTGTACTAGACCTTATTTCCTTTCCGGTATTTAAAAGTGTCCTCTGTCCTGTTTGTCTCAGGTATGAGAAGGAGAGTTCCAGTCTCAGGTCCTGGTTAGACAGATGTGAGTCTGTCTGCTGTCCAGACACTCAACTCCTCTCTACAGGCAAAGCAAAGCTGATGAATGAGCTGCAAACTGTACAGGTAAAAAGTGTTAACATCAATCCACAATCATATTTCAATAACTAAATCATAATTATTGTACATATTTAATCATATTTTATGATATTACAGGAAATGCAGAGTGATTTGCAGTCCCATGAAGCTCTTCTGCAGGGTGTGGTGAGTTTGGGGGCGTGTCTCTACCCTACAGCACCAGAGGGGCGGGTCAGAGAACTCACTGATGACATTACACAGCTGGAGGAGAGAAGCACCTCAATGAAAAACATTATAACACAAAGGTAAGGACGTGTGTTGTGTTCCACCTGACATAACACACCTACAGTAAATATACAGATGACCAAAGTAGGATTTCCATGAAGGCCATAATCCAGGAGTTTACCCCTTGGCACACACACCCTTACACCTCTCTCCTCTGCAGGCTGCAGCAGCTGCAGACACACCTGTCTCAGGTGGAGCTCTTTGACGAGGCCCTGCTGACCCTCACCCAGTGGAGCGAGAACTTCCTGTCTGTACTCAGAACGACTTCCCAGGTCAACATAGCTGACCTGCAGGCTGCTGTCACCCAGGTCAAGGTGAGTTAGACTATGTTTGTTGCCTGAATTGTGTCTTAATTGTGCTATAAACACACCAAGTATCCCTTTGAGATGACAAGGATCGATCCTGTAGAGTAGATTATGAATTTGTACGTGAATGTTGATGTTGAAACTTTTAGGCTAAACTCTTCACTGCCTTTTCCAGGAGCATGAGGAGTCCCTCCGGGAGCAGACAGCCCTGAGAGAGACCCTGCAGCAGAGAGAGTCCTCCCTCCTCTCCTTCTCCTCCCCAGAGGCCCAGCAGCAGCTCCAGGGCCAGAGGGAGGACTGCCTACAGCCCCTCAGCGAAGCCCAACACCTGCTCCTTCTCCGTGGAGAGAGCCTGGCTGAGCTGGGGGTCTTCCTCCAGAGCCATGGAGCTGCAGCCGGGGAGGTCAGGGGCCTCCGGGAGGCTGTGGAGGGCAGGGGGAGCTGGGACCGTTCGAAGGCTGAGGAGCTGCACCACAGACTGGGAGAGGTGGCCGGGGATGTGGCCCGTCTGGAGGCCCAGGCAGTGGGGTTGGATGGGAGGCTCAGCAAGGCCCACCTCCACCTGAGTGGGGCGGAGTGGAAAGGCTCCAGGGAGGGGGGTCTGGGTCAAGGTCCCGGCCAGGGGAGGACGTCGTGCAGGGGCCAGGCTGTGGCCCTCATGGTGGCCCTGGAGGGGGTGCAGCGAGGCCTGGGGTGGAGGCAGAGCCAGGCGGAGGCCCTGGGGGCACTGTGGACCTCCTTCAGGGAGAGGAGGGAGGAGGTGATGAGGAGTCTGAGGGAGCTGGAGGAGAGGGCCAGGCAGGAGGGGGCCAGAGAGAGCAGCGTACAAGCCTTTCAGAACAGGTACAACTAATATCTCTCATAATATAGACTCTGCCAGGGGAAGAATACAACCAAAATACATTTGTTTACATCTCATTTTATGGTTTATATACTCTATGATGAATATATTGAGTTAAATCCCCACTGTCCCCCGTCTCTTCTCCCCAGTCTGCGATTCTTTGTCCAGTTGGAGGATGAGCTTCAGTCTCTGCAGCATTCCCAGCAGTGGCTGAGGGAGAGGGGAAGCCAGCTGGCCCAGAGAGACAGTGAGCTGGCTGGGGAGGCACTCAGGGAGGTGGGCCTGGTGGAAACAGCCTGGGATAACGTCAGGAAGATCATCACTGATGGGTGAGGATGGGTGAGGGAGGGAGTGGGGGAGAGAATGGTTGGTTGGGTGGTGTAGTAGATCCAGCATTTGTTATTGTGTCAGTAAGCTCACTATGATGAACATGGAGCAGTAGCTGGGGTCTCGGTGCGTTGTTTCAACATCTGTGTCAATTAACAAAATGTTTTCTACATATTTTCCATTTTGTCAAGAGATGATTGTTTCCTGTTTAGTCTTAGTTACATCAAGTTGTCAATGTTGTCTCTCCCCCTCCAGTCAGGAGCAGTGTGGACTCCTGGTGGAGCTGCTACGTCACTTCCATTCCCTCAGGTCCACCCTCAGTTCCACTGTAGAGAACGCCTTGACCGTCTCTCACAACCAGCCTGACCACAACCACAACCCAGAGGAGTCCAAGAGAATACTCTCACGGGTCAGTCACACTGTGATTAACCGTGGTCCAACTATTTTCCAGCAGTAGAGTCCTATCTACTGTACTGTAATGAATGATACTGATACAATAGCAGGTATATCAATATTTCACATGCTTGTAATACAGTTATAGCAATGCCTTATACAGTCTGAAAAACTGTAGTCATATGGTTCATATAGTACAGTAGGCCTACGATGCTCTTGGGATAATATCTATGCTGTGATTTCCACCTAGTGGTGAAGTGTTGTCATTACACCTTTTCTCTCTTGTCTCAACAGCACGAGGCAGTGATAGCTGAGCTGAGAGGAAGACAGGAGGACATGGACCTGTTCATCAGTTCAGGAGAGGACCTGCAGAGAGAGCTGGCAAACGTGCCACACTGTGGCTCTGACAGCATCCAGAGAGGCATGGACACACTCAGGGACCAGTGGCTGCAGGTGAGGGAGCTAGGATGAGGAAGAGAGCTGAGGGTTTAATTTCTTCTGGGTGTAGGTGGTTTTGTAATTCACTTTGGAGGCAACAGATTGTTAAATCACAATCTTTCGCTCTTTCTCTGTACATATTTGTTTGTTTGTCTCTCTCATTTTCTCTCCCTCTGTCTCTGTCTCTCTCCCCCTGTGGGATTCAGCGGAGTGCTCAGCTGTCACAAATGAGCGTGCAATATCAACAAGTCTAGACATGTTGTCTGCCTTTCTCTCTCTCACTCTCCCCCCTATCTTTATCTCACTACCTCGCTACCTCTTGAAAACAAAGATGGGCTCTTTCTCTCTATCTCCTTCTCTTAATTACAGGCCAATAACTCAAGAGACAGAGACAGATCCTGAAAGCTGATGTTTTTTTATTTAACCTTTATTTAACTGTGAAAGTCAGTTAAGAACACATTCTTATTTACAATGACGGCCTACCGGGGAACAGTGGGTTAACTGCCTTGTTCAGGGGCAGAACGACAGATTTGTACCTTGTCAGCTCTGTTACTGGCCCAATGCTCTAACCACTAGGCTACCTGGCACCCCTAGCAGGTATATAAATGGTACATTTATTGGCCTGTCCTGTCCTGTAGGTATCAGAGAGGATCCAGACCAACGCTGACAGACTAGGCCATTGTGTGTCCCTATGGGATGACCTTAAGACCATGGAACGGGATATCGACCAATGGGCAGCAGCCTCCATCGCTGACCTCACTGAGGGTGTGGCCAATCTAAGTGACAAGCAGGGGACAGAAACACACCTTGCCACTTTCCAGGTTAGACCAAGCTGGGCAGTCTAGTCCTAGTATGGATAAAGATCATCACATTGTTCACTGTTGCGAGACCTAATGTAAAAATCAAATCAAAGGATGCCAGCTGAAAGAGTCTCTTGCTATGTTGTAACAGGCGGAGGTGGAGAGGAGAGAACAGAGGTTGGATGCCTTGCAGGAGAGGCTGACCAAGCTCCAGGACCTGGCCAAGCTCCAGGAGACACCCATCCAGCTGCAGGTGAGTTTTAGGTTCAGAGGTCATGATATTCAACAAGTTATCCTGAGTAAAAAAGAGACTTAACCATGCAACATGTGGAGAATGACAACCATACGTCTCCCTGTCTCTCTCAGGTGATGGAGTGTGACCTGAGGAAGAAGATCAGTCATGCCCAGGAGGTGTTTGACCAGGCCAGACATTCTCTGACCTACTTCAGCTTCCAGAAGCAGCGCCTGGAGGACCTCATGTCCCAGATGGCCGAGCGGCTGGAGACCGTGGAGAGCTCCCTGTCTGACCTGACGGAACCCTCTGGACCAGAGGATATGATTCGAGTCAAGGTATAATATTACCCTTTCCATTTCAACCAAGCAGAATAGCACATGTTGATGGAAGGAGTTTCCTTCCCAGGCTCTCAGTTTTATAGAGAGTGTATAGAACTTTGACAAATGGTGAATTTGGCTGTTTATCACTTTCAATGCTCACAGAAATCCATTCAAATACAATTGTAGGTATGTAATTTACTATCCTAAGCTAGTAAAAATCGATTATATTGAATTATATTTCTAGCCACCCCTGAGTGACAGTCAATACCCTCTCTCCCCTTCCCCCTCCCCAGGATCTCCAAAGTGCCCTCCAGCAGCAGAGGGGTGATATAGACATGGCCAGGGAGACGCTTAGTTCACTCTGTAGGTCCCACCCCTCCCAAGAGCTGACCCATATGTCCTCTGACCTCACCCTGCTGGCCAAGAGGACCGAGGCTGCAGCACAGCTCAGCTCCAGGACCCGCGGGACTCTGCAGGACGCACTGCAGCTACGTTTCAACAGTGAGCAGAGGGTTAAATTTGGGTTTTGTGCTGATATGTTTAGGTTATAAAGGTGGATTTCCCTTTGTAAGTTTCAAATAGATATGAACTCAATTCCCACTGTTTGCTCTCTCCCATCCAAATGGCCCCCTCTTCATTGTAACCCTTGCTTGTATTACTGTGTACAGACTCTGTGGATGGACAATAGCAGAGCAGCCAGGAGACAATGTACGAATAGATTGCATAAAGTAGGACACATGAAAACACCAAGGAGGAGTTGACATGATAAAATAGCTCAGGACACTGGGGATGGAATGAAGGCTGCGTTATACTGCCTCATACATACTTAGAGGAGTCAGGACAGATTGATCCCTGTTATCTGTACCATATAGCATCACATGTTGCTTTTAAATGCTACTGGTGCCTTAGATTGCATTTTGATTAGCCTTTCCCCAGGGCACACTCAAACTGCACTGACACACTGTCTGGCACTCACGCACACACACACGCACCACGCACACACACCTGTGCCTCTGAGAGTAATGTTTCTCTCGTCACCGGTGCTCTCAGGGGAGTCATTTGGGATTGTTGCCAAGGCAACCATGTGCCGCACCATGCAGACACACCCACACATCCCATCTGCCTGACAGCATCTCTCCTCCCTCGCCCTCCCTTGTTTGCTGACACAATCTCTCCCTTTCTCCCTCTACTCTCTATCCGCCTCGATTCTCCTTCCCCTTCACCTTGTCAACCATATTTTCTCCCTTACTCATCCTCTCACTCCTTCTCTCTTCTGTTCTCATCCTATTTCTCTTTCATTCGTTCTTTCCATCTGAGCAGAGGTCGTTCAAGAGTTTAACTCCTGGCTCTCTGAACGGAAGGCGGAGCTAAAAGAATGTTCTGACCAATCAGGAGATGTCACCTCCCTGGGAAACAAGGTGGAGAGGCTAAAGGTACTGTCAATCATAGTTAACTGTTATGTGTTAACATTATTGTTACTACTGTGTTAGTCTATGCCATACTGCTTTAGAACCGCTCTAAACTATTCACCACCCTTCCCCTCCTGACCCCCAGGTGGCGCAGGAGCGTGTGGAGGAGGGCGAGCAGCACCTTGACCAGGTGTGTGGCGAGGCAGAGAGGCTGCTGCTCCACCTGCCTAAGGCGGGGTCGGGACAGGTGCAGGAGCGCCTCTCCTCCTGCCAGAGGGACTGGGTGGGGTACAAGGAGGGGTGCAGACAGACCCAACAAGACCTGGAGGAGGGAATCACCCTACTGACAGAGTGAGTGTGTTTGTGTGTATCTAGCAGGTGCTCCTCCTGCTAGAATAGATTGTCCTACCAGTATTGTAAGTGTGAGTTTGTGTAACACAAATGACCCTGTTTATTCTGAGAATGTAGAAGAATGACGTTGTTGTGTTGTGTGATGATGCTAGATAATTTCCCAAAGGATATCAAAGTGTTCTAACTAGATAACTAACTTGACTTGTTTTAGTTGTAGTCGTCATATTGGCACTGTTCCGCTTTCTCAGGTTTGAGGGCCGTGTGGAGGGACTAAGGGACTGGCTGGAACAGATGGAGCGTAGCCTGAAGAGAGAGCCTCCTCTGGGGGGAGAGGAGCAGCCAGGAGTCCCTGACAGCACTGACGAGCTGGAAAGAGTGGAAGAGATCCACAGAAAGCTGCTGACAAAGAGGTTTGTGTGTGTTGTGTTCTAAACTAAAGAGTCTTAAATAGCACTGAGATGAGTCATTCATCTTGATAAGGCATGGTGGTGGTACATGTTGCTGTAATGTTGTTATATTTAATTATCGGTAACTGACATACTGTATATACACGCACTGTATGCTAGTCAGTCATTAATTCACTTTAAGATGTTGCTTTACCATCTCTCTCTCCCCCAAGGAGTTCTCTGGATCGTCTCAGCCAGGAGGCCCAGTCTCTGCGTGAGGCAGGTCGAGGCTGTGGAGGGGAGGTGAAGGCTACAGCCCAGCTCCAGACCCACCACCAGACCTTGCTGCAGGGGACCAGGGAGCGCCTGAGAGGGTGCCTGGAGAGCCAGGCATTCGGAGAGACCCTGCATGGGGTGTGGCTTTGGCTGGAGGACATCCAGGAGCGTCTGGGAAGTCTGGGGAGCACTATGGGCAACAAAAAGGAGCTGGAAGAGAGGCTGGAGCAAGTGCAGGTATGTAAGGAGGGAGCCATGCCACACACACACACACACACACACACACACACACACTCACTCGGACACAAACACACACTCGGACACACATTTAAGACATTTGTTGATTTACACATCCTTTCACGCATTCTGCATACACACCCACACACCCTGTGACTGGAGTAATACAATGTTGCAGTTCTTCGATCAGACACAAGAGAGCGCTGTTGTTTACTTCTGTACAGGAAGTCTTCCTGCCTGAACACAGTACTATAATACTGATCGTCCCCTCTGACCCTATTGTTGATCCATTCAGGACATCCTGCTTCTGAAGGGTGAGGGCGAGGTGAAGTTGAACATGGCGGTGGGGAAGGGTGAATTGGCCATCAGGAGCAACAGTGCAGTGGCGGGACAGGAAGTGATCCGCTCTCAGCTGCAGGAAGTGGAGGACGTGTGGGCCACGCTGCTGGTGACCGCCATGAGCTGCCACAGGTAGAGACCCTTTCACGTCTCAACCCGGCACAGCCAGAAGACTGGCCACCCCTCAGAGCCTGGTTCCTCTTTAGGTTTCTTCCTAGGCTTCTACATCTGCATTGCTTGCAGTTTGTGGTTTTAGGCTGGGTTTCTGTATAGCACTTTGTGACATCAGCTGATGTAAAAAGGGCTTTATAAATACATTTGATTGATTGATTCCATTCACAATGTCAAACTTAAAGTAATCTGATAATAACCATAACATAACCTGAAGATTGTTTTGTAATCTTGAGATTTTACCTCATTTCAGCTGATGGTCAGTGCTGGCTTATTCTTTGCTTGCCAGGCTTGGAGGCTGCTGGGAATGGGACCAGTATTGCCACAATAACATTAACGTCTATTAGATGTATCCTATTAAATCACCACTTGACTTTGGCTTTGTTATATTGAGTTTCCAACCCTTAGATGTGGTTTAAGACCACCTGTGTTAGCGATCTCTTCTGGATTGTATTCATTATATCATATTTATGTCTAAATACCATTAATTACAATTAGGTTCCAAACATAATGAGAAGTATTTGTCTCTTTGTGTATGTGTCTGTCATGTGTGTGTGTGTTAATTGAGTGGTTATTGCCCCTCCTGCTAGAATTGATTGATCTCATTAGGGACTAAATGGAGGATGGCAAGCAAGAGGGATCTCACATGGGGTGTGTGTGTGTGTGTGTGTGTGTGTGTGTGTGTGTGTGTGTTTAAGGAGGGGAGGGTTTTTAGTGGGAGCCAAGGGGTGGCAGTTTGTGTGTGTGTGTGTGTGTGTGTGTGTGTGTGTGTGTGTGTGTGTGTGTGTGTGTGTGTGTGTGTGTGTGTGTGTGTGTGTGTGTGTGTGTGTGTGTGTGTGTGTGTGTGTGTGTGTGTGTGTGTGATATATCTCTTATATCCATCTAATAAAATGTTCCTGTATATTTGCCTACATTTTAATACACATCTACAATATATCTCACTTCTGTATTATTCCATACGTCTCATCTCTCCTAGTCGTCTGGAGTGGACGGTGGCCCAGTGGGGGTGTTACCTGGACAGTGAGGCCCAGCTGCAGTGCTGGTTGGAGGCAGTGGAGGGGGACATATGTGGCCCTCTCATCCCCCAGCCTGGCCTCAGAGAGAAGGCTTCCCAACTGGAGAGACTGCAGACCCTGCTGGCTGACCTCCAAGAACACCAGGGGTCCCTATCCAGTCTGGAGGAGAGGGCGGCAGAGCTCTTCAAGAAGACCGGGGATGCAGCTTTCAGCCAGGAGGCCCGCGCTGAGTTGCAGGGGCAGTTTGATGACCTCATAGCACTTGTAGAGGTGAGGAAGTTGTTTGTGGTGTTGGCTGGATCGTCATCTTGACCAATGTTGTTGTTTTGGGGAACCGTTGGTTAAGATGATTGATGTTTGTGACTGTCCCTATCCTTTAGGAGAGGGTGGGACTATCAGAGGGCGTGGTCAGGGAACACCAGCAGTACCTGGAGACTGTGAGGGAGCTCACTGATTGGCTGATGTCAGCAGGGGAGGAACTACAGCGCTGGTCTGATACATTGGGAGACTCCGTCTCTTTACAGAGGAGGCTATCAGAAGTGCGGGTAAGAGGACTCCAGAATACACGATACCCTGGTCCTAAATCAACCCCTAGCCACTTTACTTCCCTAACTCATCACCTGCACTAGCTAAGCTTTTAGTATTTGGTATTTTATTAGGATCCCCAGTAGCTGTGGCGATAGAAGCAGCTACTCTTTCTGGGGTCCACAAAAATATAGAGCATAATGTAGCACGTTAACAGGCAAGATCAACTCAAGGACAGAACTACATAAATGTAAATACATAAATCTCTCTAGATAACCGTGTGCTTCTTGTTATAGAATGTCTACATGTTAATTGACTCATTAAACAGAGCCTCTCATCCAAAACTATTGATACATTAGGGTGGAGTTTGTTAAATACATCAAGTGAGACATATTCTATTTCGTACTCCACACATTTCTGACGGCTCAATTGTTCAAATATCCTGTGAAAAGGAACAAGAGAATTGCTGTTCACATTTTCCCCTGTTAGTCGATCCCTCCTTCTGCAATTACAGAGGCGAAAAAATGTGTGCGAACATATTGATTTGCATTTTTATTCACACGCTGGGTCTCAATGATCACATTATAAGTGTGTGTGTGTGTGTGTGTGTGTGTGTGTGTGTGTGTGTGTGTGTGTGTGTGTGAGTGTGTGTGTGTGTGTGTGTGTGTGTGTGTGTGTGTGTGAGTGTGTGTGTGTGTGTGTGTTTTTTATTTTTTATGAAACAGAAATATAAATGCATGTAGTTCCCTGTACTGTATACACAGTAACTGCTGCATTTCTATTTGTGTGAGCACTCTAAGTGGTAATTTCTCCCCGTTGGCGCCTGAATGTGGCTTTCCTCTTTTATTCCCTCCATCAGGTTGCTGCTATCACACTAAAGTGTTAGCTTTTCACACTCTCTGCCTCTCCAGCCTTACCACTCCAATCTGAGCAAGAGAGAGGGGGAGAGAGAGAAAAGAAGAGAGAGAAGAGGAAAGAGAGAGAAAAATGAAGAGAAAGAAAAGGGGAGAGAGAGAAAAATGAAGAGAGAGAAAATGAGAGAGAGAGAAAAATGAAGAGAAAGAAAAGAGGAAAGAGAGAGAAAAATGAAGAGAGAGAAAAGGGGAGAGAGAGAAAAGGGGCAAATGAATGAGTGGTAGAGACAGAGAAAAAGAGCAGAAGAAGAAAATGGGAGCTGGAAAGGAGGGAAAAATAAGAGGGAGAAAAGGAAATAATATGAGTGAGAAGATACAGTGAGTGAGGGAGAGAGAGAGTAAGGTATATAAGGAGGAAAAAGCCCTACCCTATAGGCTGCCTTAAATAGAATCAGCATTAGAATCAAAGACGTTTGCGACAGCAGTGCCAGTTACCGTAGCAACTTTTGTTCTTCTCCCTCTCTCCCTCCATCCCTCCACCCCCCTCCCTCCATCCCTCCATCCCCCTCCCTCCTTCCCTTCACGTAATCAGGAGCGGGTGGAGTGTCGGTTGCTGGAGGGCCGTGATCGTCTCAGTCGCGTGCGTCGGAGCAGTGGAGCCACAGCTGAACACACAGCGGCTGGAGGGTGTGAGGCCATGGACCGCCAGCTAGGGGCGCTAGCCCAGGCTCTGGAGCAGTGGGAGGGGGCCGCCCTGAGAGCCCGCGACGGCCTGGAAAGGGCCCTCACCACGGCAACAGAGCAGGAGCAGGAGTACGAGCGTCTGACCGCCAGGATGGAGGAGGAGCTTAGGGAGCTTGATGGGCGGCTAAAGGGGTGGAGCCAGGAGCTGAGCAGAGCGGAGGGAAGGAGCAGTGGGGAGGAGGCAGTGGAGGGGTGGCAGCAGGCTAAGGTAAGGGCTGTGTTAAAAGGTACACTGTAGTGTAGACCAAGGCTCTTCAAGGTGGAGCTATGATGATGATAACAATGATAATGATGGGGCCTTAGTCAATAGGTAATGCAAAGCCATGTTTGCTCTGTCTTGTGCTGTGAGAAAATGTTTTCAGTAAAGCTGGCAGAGAAAGTCTGATCGATGTTGTCACACACATACTGTACACACACACACACACACATTATTTCTCTGTCAGTAATTATCCATTTGATTTGTATATCCAGATATAAAACAGATGAAATGTGTAACTGTGACGACTTAGGAGTGACAGCTACAATCCTCTCTCTCTCTCTCTCTCTCTCTCTCTGTCTCTCTCTCTCTCTCCCTCTCTCTCTCTCTCTCTCTATCTCTCTCCCTCTCTCTCTCTCTCTCTCTCTCTCTCTCTCTCTCTCTCTCTCTCTCTCCCTCTCTCTCTCTCTCTCTCTCTCTCTCTCCCTCTCTCTCTCTCTCTCTCTCTGTCTCTCTCTCTCTCTCTCTCTCCCTCTCTCTCTCTCTCTCTCTCCCTCTCTCTCTCTCTCTCTCTCTCTCTCTCTCCATCTCTCTCTCTCTCTCTCTCTCTCTCTCGGTCTGTTTCTGTCACTCTCTTCACATCTCTTAATTTCTCCAGCGCCCCACTCACCCCCTCCCTTCTCTTTCTCCATTTTTCTCTCTTTTTTCTGTATTCTCTCTGACATTTGTATTCTCTCTCTCTCTCTCGGTCATTCTCTGTATATAAACGTGTCTAAACTGAAGTCTCCAGCAGTACAGTAATGTGTTTTCCTGCTGCCGAGGGACTCAGTCTAGTCCCAGTGTGTTTCTGTGGATGTGTTTCCTACTTCCCCCTTCCCTGTCCTGTGATTTACAACAAGCACAGGATGTTTAGAGTTTTCTCTCTGTTATGTCAAGGACTCTGTGGCTTAGCATTGGAATGTTAGTCGCCTTGATTTTCTCCCATTGTCTCTTTTGTCATTTCTTTGACGATCTTGATTTGGGGCTGTTTTGGAAGAGAAGGAGAAGTCCTCCCTCTCCTCCTCTTCCCTGTTTCCTGTATCCAGCCTTGTTTATGTTATCAGTTTGTGTGAGCTCTCCTGCATCTGCACGAGCTGACAGCTGAATTCCACCGGGGGGAGAGGGAGGAGGGAGAGAGGGAGGGGGGGAGAGAGGGAGGAGGGAGAGAGCGAGCGTGAAAGAGAAAAACAGTGAAGTGAGGGAGCAGGGAGAATTAGAGAGGCTAGAAAGCGAGGGAGTAACAGGCAAAGAGAGAGAGGGAGAACTAGATAAATAAGGAGGCAAGGGGAGGAGAGAGCAATGAGTTTAGATTGAGAAAGTGAGAGCGCACAGGCGAGGGGAGGAGAGAGGGAGGGACAGAGGCAGAATCCAGAGAGAAAAGGAGAGAGAACTGGGAGTCTAAGCAATGTGAGTAGAACTTGAGAGAGAGAGAGAGAGAGAGAGAAAGAGAAAGAGAGAGAGAGGCAGAGAGAGAGAGAGTGGGAAAAGAGGCAGGGAGGGAGGAGGGGAGTGTTCAGTGGAGGAGCGAGAGAGCGAGGCATTTTCATATTTTTATGGGAGGAGTGAAATAATCATGACTGTGTGAGTGCAGAATGTGAGGCATGTCGAGGAGAGCGGGAGAGGAGAGCTTTATCCAGGCTCCTTCCTGCCTGCAACGGCCATGCTCCCTGAAGAACAGAAATGCTATTGTACCAACAGTGCCTGAGGACTGAGAAGGAGCACACTAGGGAGTGAATGGAAGTGTGTGTGTGTGTGTGTGTGTGTGTGTGTGTGGTGACTAGTGTTATGCAGATCCGACCCTCCGCAGATCTGCCTGGCCTTGACACACTCTGACACACAGAACACACGGAGCTGAGCTGAGCTTGGTGTTCTCTCTCTGGGTCTGTATGTTTTCAGGAGACACTGGAGGGCTTGCTGAGTGCTGAGCCCATGGCAGACAGGCTGAAGGCTCAACTCAATGACCTGGTCCGCTACTCCAGAGACCTGGGACCCCACTCAGACAGGGTCACTGCTCTCATCAAACAACACAACAGGTAGGTGTGTGTGTGTACTTGTATTTATGTATTATCCCTAATCCAAGGCAGCAGCTACTCTTCCTTGGGTCCAGCAAAATACAATATATTTCACAACAGATTTCACAACACATTAAGTGTGTGCCCTCAGGCCACTACTCTACTACCACATATCTACAACACAAAAACCCTGTGTGCGTGTGTGTATGTTATCATGTGTCAGTGTATAATGGTGTCTAAACTGAAGTCTCCAGCAGTACAGTAATGTGTGTGTGTTGTAACGGGTTAAAGGTGACAGGGAACAAGGGACAAGCGAGACAGAGGCACCGGTTGCTAGGAGACCTCCATCCTTCTTTCCTCTCCACCTCTCTCTGTGTTTTTGTTTTGGTGTTGTTTCCCGGTTTCATTTTATGCCAGACTAACTGTGCTGCCGAAGGAAGGCAAAGCTAATTCATGCTGTCTTATTTACATGCAGATACATTGCATGCTTGTGTATATTGATGGATGTGTAGCTGCCTGTTATTGAGTCCGTATGTATGCATGCACCCGTTTGTCTCTTGTTGGTAAACATGTCACGTGATGCTGTTCAGAGAAAAAACAAGACTTTAGGAATTCCAATAACATGATGAATTCATTCACTTGTATTTACATACTACTTCTGTTTGTTCTATATGCCTTAGCTCGTTTACCTGAATGTAATGCCTTAGACTTGAATGTATGTAACACAGAACAATATCTGTCTGGGTCATCACTTAAACTAAGAGATCGTTTATGGCTGGATGACCCTTGAGTCAAGTCTATTCAGAGGTAGGTGAGGTGAACTTGTCATAAGGACAACCCTTTCTCTGGGTTGAAGGCGAAGCTTCCACAGACTCAGCATCTGTGCTGTTTGCATTAGGTGTTGTGGACGGAGAGAGAGAGCGAGGGAGAGGGCAGCCCTCCTCCTTTGCCCTCCTCCATTCCTCTTCAAATTTCGTCTGTCACAGCAGTTAAAAGTGCTTCCTACACACATGTTCATTCCCACTGTGAAGGCCCCCTCTAGCCTCAAGCACCATTAACACTCAAGGGTGTGTGTGTGTGTGCCTTGTTGTCAGTTTCTCACGCCCCCCCCCCCCCCCCCCCCCCCCCCCCCCTCCCTTGGACAGTACCTGTCATTGAAACATATGTCTTCTCACCTTGTTCTCTATCTCCTCTCATCCCTCTCGTCCTCCATGTCTCCCCCTTTCCTTCACACGCTGCCCTCTCTATCTGATCCTGTCTCGTTCATTCATCAATATTCTCCTTGCATCCATCTCCATCCCTCTTTCTCTACCTAACACATTGTCACCCTCTGGCCTCCCCTTCATCCCCTTTATGTATGGTAACTCTACACCAACCTATCTGTACTCCCTTCTTCCTCCTCCTCTGAACCCTAACCCCCACACATGCTCTCTCAACCCCCACCGCCCCCCCCCCAAGTCATACCTTCCACTTCTCCATTCCTCCATCTGCCCATCCTTCTCCCTCTGTCTCTCCATCTGCCCATCCTTCTCCCTCTGTCTCTCCATCTGCCCATCCTTCTCCCTCTGTCTCTCCATCTGCCCATCCTTCTCCCTCTGTCTCTCCATCTGCTCATCCTTCTCCCTCTGTCTCTCCATCTGCCCATCCTTCTCCCTCTGTCTCTCCATCTGCCCATCCTTCTCCCTCTGTCTCTCCATCTGCCCATCCTTCTCCCTCTATCTCTCCATCTGCCCATCCTTCTCCCTCTATGTCTCCATCTGCCCATCCTTCTCCCTCTATGTCTCCATCTGCCCATCCTTCTCCCTCTATGTCTCCATCTGCCCATCCTCCTCCCTCTATGTCTCCATCTGCCCATCCTTCTCCCTCTATGTCTCCATCTGCCCATCCTTCTCCCTCTGTCTCTCCATCTGCCCATTCTTCTCCCTCTGTCTCTCCATCTGCCCATCCTTCTCCCTCTGTCTTTCCATCTGCCCATCCTTATCCCTCTGTCTCTCCATCTGCCCATCCTTCTCCCTCTATCTCTCCATCTACCCATCCTTCTCCCTCTATCTCTCCATCTGCCCATCCTTCTCCCTCTATGTCTCCATCTGCCCATCCTTCTCCCTCTGTCTCTCCATCTGCCCATCCTTCTCCCTCTATCTCTCCATCTGCCCATCCTTCTCCTTCTATCTCTCCATCTGCCCATCCTTCTCCCTCTATCTCTCCATCTGCCCATCATTCTCCCTCTATGTCTCCATCTGCCCATCCTTCTCCCTCTATGTCTCCATCTGCCCATCCTTCTCCCTCTGTCTCTACATCTGCCCATTCTTCTCCCTCTGTCTCTCCATCTGCCCATCCTTCTCCCTCTATGTCTCCATCTGCCCATCCTTCTCCCTCTATGTCTCCATCTGCCCATCCTTCTCCCTCTGTCTCTCCATCTGCCCATTCTTCTCCCTCTGTCTCTCCATCTGCCCATCCTTCTCCCTCTATCTCTCCATCTGCCCATCCTTCTCCCTCTATCTCTCCATATGCCCATCCTTCTCCCTCTGTCTCTCCATCTGCCCATTCGTCTCCCTCTGTCTCTCCATCTGCCCATCCTTCTCCCTCTGTCTCTCCATCTGCCCATCCTTCTCCCTCTGTCTCTCCATCTGCCCATCCTTCTCCCTCTATCTCTCCATCTGCCCATCCTTCTCCCTCTATGTCTCCATCTGCCCATCCTTCTCCCTCTATGTCTCCATCTGCCCATCCTTCTCCCTCTATGTCTCCATCTGCCCATCCTCCTCCCTCTATGTCTCCATCTGCCCATCCTTCTCCCTCTATGTCTCCATCTGCCCATCCTTCTCCCTCTGTCTCTCCATCTGCCCATTCTTCTCCCTCTGTCTCTCCATCTGCCCATCCTTCTCCCTCTGTCTTTCCATCTGCCCATCCTTATCCCTCTGTCTCTCCATCTGCCCATCCTTCTCCCTCTATCTCTCCATCTACCCATTCTTCTCCCTCTATCTCTCCATCTGCCCATCCTTCTCCCTCTATCTCTCCATCTGCCCATCCTTCTCCCTCTATGTCTCCATCTGCCCATCCTTCTCCCTCTATCTCTCCATCTGCCCATCCTTCTCCTTCTATCTCTCCATCTGCCCATCCTTCTCCCTCTATCTCTCCATCTGCCCATCCTTCTCCCTCTATGTCTCCATCTGCCCATCCTTCTCCCTCTATGTCTCCATCTGCCCATCCTTCTCCCTCTGTCTCTACATCTGCCCATTCTTCTCCCTCTGTCTCTCCATCTGCCCATCCTTCTCCCTCTATGTCTCCATCTGCCCATCCTTCTCCCTCTGTCTCTCCATCTGCCCATTCTTCTCCCTCTGTCTCTCCATCTGCCCATCCTTCTCCCTCTATCTCTCCATCTGCCCATCCTTCTCCCTCTATCTCTCCATATGCCCATCCTTCTCCCTCTGTCTCTCCATCTGCCCATTCGTCTCCCTCTGTCTCTCCATCTGCCCATCCTTCTCCCTCTATGTCTCCATCTGCCCATCCTTCTCCCTCTATCTCTCCATCTGCCCATCCTTCTCCCTCTGTCTCTCCATCTGCCCATTCTTCTCCCTCTATCTCTCCATCTGCCCATCCTTCTCCCTCTATCTCTCCATCTGCCCATCCTTCTCCCTCTATCTCTCCATCTGCCCATCCTTCTCCCTCTATGTCTCCATCTGCCCATCCTTCTCCCTCTATGTCTCCATCTGCCCATCCTTCTCCCTCTGTCTCTCCATCTGCCCATTCTTCTCCCTCTGTCTCTCCATCAGCCCATCCTTCTCCCTCTGTCTTTCCATCTGCCCATCCTTATCCCTCTGTCTCTCCATCTGCCCATCCTTCTCCCTCTATCTCTCCATCTGCCCATCCTTCTCCCTCTATGTCTCCATCTGCCCATCCTTCTCCCTCTGTCTCCCTTCATCATTACAAACATGATCATATCTACGTTTGTTATATACAGGATGTAAGGAAACCTGTAGCTTTGTTGTCACTTTCCCTTCTGTTCATTGTTGTTAGGTATATTATGGCAACCTTGTGATTCTCCCTCTATCTCTCCATCTATCCATCCATCTCTCTATCTCTCCATCTATCCATCCATCTCTCTATCTCTCCATCTATCCATCCATCTCTCTCTCTCTCCTTCAGTCTGAGTCTGCGTGCATCCAGAGAGTGCCAGAATAAGGAGCGTCTGCTGGAGCAGAGGTTCAGAGCAGCCCTCAGGGACTTCCAACAGTGGCTGGTCAACGTTAAGATCAGCACGGCCAAGTGTTTCGACATCCCCCAGAGTGTCACTGAGGCCTCCACTGGCCTACTGAGGATACAGGTGAGATGTTTCATCCTTTACGGACCTTTAATTACTTCTAATATACAGTCAATTACCTTTTTCAGAATACATAATTAGCAAAATACAGAATCTCATACTTCCATAGTGAGTGGTCAGGGGGGTGTCCCCCCTCAGTTTGCCCGCTGTAGAGTGTCCTCTGGCAGGCTTGGCTGAGGGGCTGGGTCTGGTGTGGGATGGAGGTGCTGGAGATGGGCTCAGGGCCAAGGGGCTTGAGTGAAAGCTTCACAGCAGGCCTCTCTCTCGCTCTCTCTCTCTCTCTCTCTCTCTATCTATCTATCTATCCTAATATATATGCCTCTCTCTTTATTTCTCTCTTTATTTCTCTCGCTACCCCCTCTCTCTTGATGTCTCTGAAGCTGTCAGGCATGACAGTGTGACAGGCTCTTTAGAGGTCCCTAGGTGCCAGTCAGTGAGTCAGAGACAGGGCCTTGTCCATCAGGCTAGATAACACCACTCCTGTCAGGTAATTAACTCACAGACCTCAACTATCTGCAGGTGAGACAGTAACACAACAAAGATCAAGGAATACACAGTGGAAGACCAGTTCTCCCAGGCTGAGAAAGGGCACATTGCAAGGAATTTGGGAATGTTGGAGGAAAATATTTTGCATTTATGTTTTTCTTGTCCTGGAGTACAAGTAAACTTTCTGGATGTGTATTTCCAGAGCTCTGGGTGAGAGGGGATAGTAGAGGATATATTTCTAGAGCTCTGGGTGAGAGGGGATAGTAGAGGATATATTTCTAGAGCTCTGGGTGAGAGGGGATAGTAGAGGATATATTTATAGAGCTCTGGGTAAGAGGGGATAGTAGAGGATATATTTCTAGAGCTCTGGGTGAGAGGGGGTAGTAGAGGATATATTTATAGAGCTCTGGGTAAGAGGGGATGGTAGAGGATATATTTCTAGAGCTCTGGATGAGAGGGGATAGTAGAGGATATATTTCTAGAGCTCTGGGTAAGAGGGGATAGTAGAGGATATATTTCCAGAGCTCTGGGTGAGAGGGGATAGTAGTGGATATATTTCTAGAGCTCTGTGTAAGAGGGGATAGTAGAGGATATATTTCTAGAGCTCCGTGTAAGAGGGGATAGTAGTGGATATATTTCTAGAGCTCTGGGTGAGAGGGGGTAGTAGAGGATATATTTCTAGAGCTCTGTGTAAGAGGGGATAGTAGAGGATATATTTCTAGAGCTCTGTGTAAGAGGGGATAGTAGAGGATATATTTCTAGAGCTCTGGGTGAGAGGGGATAGTAGTGGATATATTTCTAGAGCTCTGGGTGAGAGGGGATAGTAGTGGATATATTTCTAGAGCTCTGGGTGAGAGGGGATAGTAGAGGATATATTTCTAGAGCTCTGGGTAAGAGGGGATAGTAGAGGATATATTTCTAGAGCTCTGGGTGAGAGGGGATAGTAGAGGATATATTTCTAGAGCTCTGGGTGAGAGGGGATGGTAGAGGATATATTTCTAGAGCTCTGGGTAAGAGGGGATGGTAGAGGATATATTTCTAGAGCTCTGGGTGAGAGGGGATAGTAGAGGATATATTTCTAGAGCTCTGGGTGAGAGGGGATAGTAGAGGATATATTTCTAGAGCTCTGGGTGAGAGGGGATAGTAGAGGATATATTTCTAGAGCTCTGGGTGAGAGGGGATAGTAGAGGATATATTTCTAGAGCTCTGGGTGAGAGGGGATGGTAGAGGATATATTTCTAGAGCTCTGGGTAAGAGGGGATGGTAGAGGATATATTTCTAGAGCTCTGGGTGAGAGGGGATAGTAGAGGATATATTTCTAGAGCTCTGGGTGAGAGGGGATGGTAGAGGATATATTTCTAGAGCTCTGGGTAAGAGGGGATGGTAGAGGATATATTTCTAGAGCTCTGGGTGAGAGGGGATAGTAGAGGATATATTTCTAGAGCTCTGGGTGAGAGGGGATAGTAGAGGGTATATTTCTAGAGCTCTGGGTGAGAGGGGATAGTAGAGGATATATTTCTAGAGCTCTGGGTGAGAGGGGATAGTAGAGGATATATTTCTAGAGCTCTGGGTGAGAGGGGATAGTAGAGGATATATTTCTAGAGCTCTGGGTAAGAGGGGATAGTAGAGGATATATTTCTAGAGCTCTGGGTGAGAGGGGATGGTAGAGGATATATTTATAGAGCTCTGGGTAAGAGGGGATAGTAGAGGATATATTTCTAGAGCTCTGGGTGAGAGGGGATAGTAGAGGATATATTTCTAGAGCTCTGGGTGAGAGGGGATGGTAGAGGATATATTTCTAGAGCTCTGGGTAAGAGGGGATGGTAGAGGATATATTTCTAGAGCTCTGGGTGAGAGGGGATAGTAGAGGATATATTTCTAGAGCTCTGGGTGAGAGGGGATGGTAGAGGATATATTTCTAGAGCTTTGGGTAAGAGGGGATGGTAGAGGATATATTTCTAGAGCTCTGGGTGAGAGGGGATAGTAGAGGATATATTTCTAGAGCTCTGGGTGAGAGGGGATAGTAGAGGATATATTTTTAGAGCTCTGTGTGAGAGGGGATAGTAGAGGATATATTTCTAGAGCTCTGGGTGAGAGGGGATAGTAGAGGATATATTTCTAGAGCTCTGGGTGAGAGGGGATAGTAGAGGATATATTTCTAGAGCTCTGGGTAAGAGGGGATAGTAGAGGATATATTTCTAGAGCTCTGGGTGAGAGGGGATGGTAGAGGATATATTTATAGAGCTCTGGGTAAGAGGGGATAGTAGAGGGTATATTTCTAGAGCTCTGGGTGAGAGGGGATAGTAGAGGATATATTTCTAGAGCTCTGGGTGAGAGGGGATAGTAGAGGATATATTTCTAGAGCTCTGGGTAAGAGGGGATAGTAGAGGATATATTTCTAGAGCTCTGGGTGAGAGGGGATAGTAGAGGATATATTTCTAGAGCTCTGGGTAAGAGGGGATAGTAGAGGATATATTTATAGAGCTCTGGGTGAGAGGGGATAGTAGAGGATATATTTCTAGAGCTCTGGGTGAGAGGGGATGGTAGAGGATATATTTCTAGAGCTCTGGGTAAGAGGGGATAGTAGAGGATATATTTTTAGAGCTCTGGGTAAGAGGGGATAGTAGAGGATATATTTCTAGAGCTCTGGGTGAGAGGGGATAGTAGAGGATATATTTCTAGAGCTCTGGGTGAGAGGGGATGGTAGAGGATATATTTCTAGAGCTCTGGGTGAGAGGGGATAGTAGAGGATATATTTTTAGAGCTCTGGGTAAGAGGGGATAGTAGAGGATATATTTCTAGAGCTCTGGGTAAGAGGGGATAGTAGAGGATATATTTCTAGAGCTCTGGGTGAGAGGGGATAGTAGAGGATATATTTCTAGAGCTCTGGGTAAGAGGGGATGGTAGAGGATGTATTTCTAGAGCTCTGGGTAAGAGGGGATAGTAGAGGATATATTTTTAGAGCTCTGGGTGAGAGGGGATGGTAGAGGATATATTTCTAGAGCTCTGGGTGAGAGGGGATAGTAGAGGATATATTTTTAGAGCTCTGGGTAAGAGGGGATAGTAGAGGATATATTTCTAGAGCTCTGGGTAAGAGGGGATAGTAGAGGATATATTTCTAGAGCTCTGGGTGAGAGGGGATAGTAGAGGATATATTTATAGAGCTCTGGGTAAGAGGGGATAGTAGAGGATATATTTCTAGAGCTCTGGGTGAGAGGGGATAGTAGAGGATATATTTTTAGAGCTCTGGGTGAGAGGGGATGGTAGAGGATATATTTCTAGAGCTCTGGGTGAGAGGGGATAGTAGAGGATATATTTTTAGAGCTCTTGGTGAGAGGGGATGGTAGAGGGTATATTTCTAGAGCTCTATGTGAGAGGGGATAGTAGAGGATATATTTCCAGAGCTCTGGGTAAGAGGGGATGGTAGAGGGTATATTTCTAGAGCTCTGGGTGAGAGGGGATGGTAGAGGATATATTTCTAGAGCTCTGGGTAAGAGGGGATAGTAGAGGATATTTCTAGAGCTCTGGGTGAGAGGGGATGGTAGAGGATATATTTCTAGAGCTCTGGGTAAGAGGGGATGGTAGAGGATATATTTCTAGAGCTCTGGGTGAGAGGGGATGGTAGAGGATATATTTCTAGAGCTCTGGGTAAGAGGGGATGGTAGAGGATATATTTCTAGAGCTCTGGGTGAGAGGGGATGGTAGAGGATATATTTCTAGAGCTCTGGGTAAGAGGGGATGGTAGAGGATATATTTCTAGAGCTCTGGGTGAGAGGGGATGGTAGAGGGTGTATTTCTAGAGCTCTGGGTAAGAGGGGATAGTAGAGGATATATTTCTAGAGCTCTGGGTGAGAGGGGATGGTAGAGGATATATTTTTAGAGCTCTGGGTAAGAGGGGATGTAGAGGATATATTTCTAGAGCTCTGGGTGAGAGGTGATGGTAAAGGATATATTTCTAGAGCTCTGGGTAAGAGGGGATAGTAGAGGATATATTTCTAGAGCTCTGGGTGAGAGGGGATAGTAGAGGATATATTTCTAGAGCTCTGGGTAAGAGGGGATAGTAGAGGATATATTTCTAGAGCTCTGGGTGAGAGGGGATAGTAGAGGATATATTTCTAGAGCTCTGGGTAAGAGGGGATGGTAGAGGATGTATTTCTAGAGCTCTGGGTAAGAGGGGATAGTAGAGGATATATTTTTAGAGCTCTGGGTGAGAGGGGATGGTAGAGGATATATTTCTAGAGCTCTGGGTGAGAGGGGATAGTAGAGGATATATTTTTAGAGCTCTGGGTAAGAGGGGATAGTAGAGGATATATTTCTAGAGCTCTGGGTAAGAGGGGATAGTAGAGGATATATTTCTAGAGCTCTGGGTGAGAGGGGATAGTAGAGGATATATTTATAGAGCTCTGGGTAAGAGGGGATAGTAGAGGATATATTTCTAGAGCTCTGGGTGAGAGGGGATAGTAGAGGATATATTTTTAGAGCTCTGGGTGAGAGGGGATGGTAGAGGATATATTTCTAGAGCTCTGGGTGAGAGGGGATAGTAGAGGATATATTTTTAGAGCTCTTGGTGAGAGGGGATGGTAGAGGGTATATTTCTAGAGCTCTATGTGAGAGGGGATAGTAGAGGATATATTTCCAGAGCTCTGGGTAAGAGGGGATGGTAGAGGGTATATTTCTAGAGCTCTGGGTGAGAGGGGATGGTAGAGGATATATTTCTAGAGCTCTGGGTAAGAGGGGATAGTAGAGGATATTTCTAGAGCTCTGGGTGAGAGGGGATGGTAGAGGATATATTTCTAGAGCTCTGGGTAAGAGGGGATGGTAGAGGATATATTTCTAGAGCTCTGGGTGAGAGGGGATGGTAGAGGATATATTTCTAGAGCTCTGGGTAAGAGGGGATGGTAGAGGATATATTTCTAGAGCTCTGGGTGAGAGGGGATGGTAGAGGATATATTTCTAGAGCTCTGGGTAAGAGGGGATGGTAGAGGATAAATTTCTAGAGCTCTGGGTGAGAGGGGATGGTAGAGGGTGTATTTCTAGAGCTCTGGGTAAGAGGGGATAGTAGAGGATATATTTCTAGAGCTCTGGGTGAGAGGGGATGGTAGAGGATATATTTTTAGAGCTCTGGGTAAGAGGGGATGTAGAGGATATATTTCTAGAGCTCTGGGTGAGAGGTGATGGTAGAGGATATATTTCTAGAGCTCTGGGTAAGAGGGGATAGTAGAGGATATATTTCTAGAGCTCTGGGTGAGAGGGGATGGTAGAGGATATATTTCTAGAGCTCTGGGTAAGAGGGGATGGTAGAGGATCTATTTCTAGAGCTCTGGGTAAGAGGGGATGGTAGAGGATATATTTCTAGAGCTCTGGGTAAGAGGGGATGGTAGAGGATCTATTTCTAGAGCTCTGGGTAAGAGGGGATGGTAGAGGATATATTTCTAGAGCTCTGGGTAAGAGGGGATGGTAGAGGGTGTATTTCTAGAGCTCTGGGTGAGAGGGGATGGTAGAGGGTATATTTCTAGAGCTCTGGGTGAGAGGGGATGGTAGAGGATATATTTATAGAGCTCTAGGTAAGAGGGGATGGTAGAGGGTATATTTCTAGAGCTCTGGGTGAGAGGGGATGGTAGAGGATATATTTATAGAGCTCTAGGTAAGAGGGGATGGTAGAGGGTGTATTTCTAGAGCTGTGGGTGAGAGGGGATGGTAGAGGGTTTTTCTAGAGATGTTGGGTTCTATTTCCAGAGGTCTGTGGGTGAAAGGGGCTGTAAAAGGGGATGTTGAAAGGAATATGGGATCAGTCATGTATTATTTATTATTGACTTGGTGGGGAATGTGGAACAATGTTTCCACATGGCTGACCTCTAGGAGGGCCAGTGTGAGGGGGTAGAGGGGGTAGACGCCAACACTGCATTGTGTCATGCTTAATTGGTGCTATACCATTACATTGGCAGGGAGAGAGAAACACAGAGATGAAGTGTGAGTGAGAGGGGAGATATGAGGGAGAGAGAGAGAGACAAGCAAAAATAGAAAATGAGAGAGAGTGAGAGGAGAGAAAGCGTGTGTGTGCATGTGTGTGTGTGTGTGTGTGTGTGTGGGTGTGTGTGTGGGAGCGTGCTGTGGCTGAAGTGTGTGTGATGTGCTAACTGCACAGATGGTGGAGCGGTCCCTGCTGTGTCGCTGTCACCGGCTCAGCTCTCAGGGAGGAGGTGCTGCTGAGGGGAAGGGGGGCTACTAGCTGAGGAGAACGGCTAACGGGAGGGAGGGGGAGGGGGGGAGGGGGTGGGAGGTCGCGTCAAACCCACGCCTTTCAGACTCACTGAGTCCTCTCATCTGTGATCACCTCCCTGGGTCTGACTCCGCCCCCTATTTCTGTTGCCAATAAAAAATGAATAATTAGAACATTTATGTTGACTAGCTAGTAGTTTCTGTGCTCTGCGCATTAACCAGTTTTATTACAGTACATTGTTCCACCTAATTAGTGGGTGTATTGATGATGACGCAGTTAGATGATAAGCACCTTCTATCCATTGTAATTATTCATTTTAAATTCTTACTCCCCCTTTTCTCTCCTTCTCTTGCTCTCTTTGTGTCTGTAGGAGTTTCTGAATGACAGGGAGCATGGCCAGGCCAGACTGAGTGCAGTGGGGACCAGTGGAGAGCTGCTCATGGCTGTCGTGCCTAAAGACAGAGAGGAGGGGGTCAAGGCCAAGGTGGCTAACGCCAGAGACGACTGGAAAAGCCTCATGACCAACCTTCAGATGAGAGAGACTGCGCTAAAGGTGAATAGTGTGTGTGTGTGTGTGTGTGTGTGTGTGTGTGTGTGTGTGTGTGTGTGTGTGTGTGTGTGTGTGTGCGTGTGTGTGCGTGTGCGTGCGTGTGCGTGTTATTGACAGATGACTGACTGCATCTATAAATGTGACGTTGTCAGAACCTGCAGTCTCAGATGAGAGACTTTGAGGTCAGCACTGAGCCGCTCCAGGATTGGCTGAACAGCACTGAGGTCATAGTACAGGAGAGCAGCGCTCGACTACATGACCTCCCTGCCAAGAGACAGGAGCTTAGCAAGTTACAGGTACACCCCCTACCCCTTCCTGGTTCTGCCAAATTGACCACACATTTACAGTCCATTTTTGGGGAGTGGGTCACATTGTATTGGAAAGCCATGGGATGTTTAATATGAAACTTGTAATACAATCTTTAGATAGTAGGTACCTTTCTCAGAGGGGCATAATGGGTTGTAGCATGCATGTTAGGGACCCTTCTAAGTGGACAAAATAGTCTTTGTTACTCTATGTAGTACTGCTACCATGACTCTTTACTTCCACGCTCAACATCAAACACCTCTTCCTGCCAGTCCTCAGAACCACCTAGTGCCTCCCTTCCCCTAACTTACAGACAGGTACCAAAACTAATAACACACAACAATGGTGGCCAATTACATAAAACCCAATAGAACAGCGTACACCTAGTCTAGTTTATTTCGTTATGGACTCAGTTCAGTTCATTGTGTGTTATTGAACACTGTCTTTTTTTGTTTTCTAAGCTCATGCTTTCTGTCAGTACAGTTTATTTAGTGAAATAACTGACTGGATTCAGTTGGGAGAGAAGATGGATGTAGTTATACCTAAGATACATTATGTCCCTTAAGTAAGTCTGAAATCAATTTAGAGCATACTGGGACCTATAATTACATTTGTCAACCACGGCTGGATGAGATTAGAGCAGCATTTTGACACAATAGTCTGAGGATAAATCCAAAATCTAATTAATTTCCTTTTTATTCTGCGTGGCTAAAAAGCCCTTTTCAGGATACGATAACGGCCCTAGCCACGGCTCGCCCAGACAAAAAAAAGAGAGACAGTAGGAAAGATGAACCTGACAAAGGAAACAAGAAATATCCAGCACATCTGAACGCTCTGCCCCTTATTGTTGTTGCTATTTCTGTATTTAATCTGTCGCCTGTTGTAGCGCTTTTGTTTCTCTCCTGCCTTTTGTCAATAACATCTCCCCGAAGCTCTACTGTACAATACAATACAATCTGTTTGTCTGATCCCTACGCTACCAATACCCCCTCCCTCTATCATACTTTCCCCTTCTCTCAGCATCCTTCAGCCTTGACTCCTCTCCCCCTGTTATGTTCTGTTGTATCTACCTGACGAACCATGGGCTTTTTAAAAAAGAACATCAAGAGATGTTGTGGATGCTATTTAAGATGTTGTGGTTTTCCCCTTGTCTTATCCATGTATGTTAATGTTTCTCTGTCTCTGTGATGTGGCATGTGTCCCCCATCCTACCCCTACCCTGTGGGCCCCTGGTGTACCCCAATCCCTCCATGCCTCCTACCCCAACCTCAACCAACAAATCCTCCCTACTTTTTCCCCCTTCCCTCTACCCCAAACGTCTACCGCCCCAACCCTCAACCACCATACCCTTTCCTTCTGGCCACCCCGGTCCTGTGGTCCTCCGGTCCCCACCCCCCAGCGTGTGTTGGAGGAGCTGTCATGTCGTGAGGCTGAGCTGGGCAAGCTGAGGGAGAGGGCCCACCGGCTCTGGGAGGGCCAGGCTGCAGGGAAGGGCTTCGTCCACCGTGTGTCCCAGCTGTCTGCACAGTACCTAGCCCTCAGCAACCTGACCAAGGTAATACTAGACCCCCACCTACCTCCTGTTACCCCTTCTGTCACCCCTCTCTGTTACCCCTGGCTGGGGTAGGTCTGGCAATGGCTTGAAGTGTTCCCTGCTTCATGCATGCTCTGCTCCAAGTCAAGCCTGTTGTTGGGATGTGTGCACTGTATGTCAAAGCATAGTGGATACTCTGCAGTTTTCTGTATCTGTCTCTTGCTATTTTCATGTATGCTGCTGTGTCATGTATTTGCAAATGACTGAACACAACACGGCAATACATGAATCAAGTGTGAATCTGCTACTTTCAGCAAAAACAAATCACTACTACAATATATGTGTCAGCACATTCCATCAACAACTTATGAGAGCCTGCAAAGCATGATGATGTCTCCCTAGGGCCTACATCCCTGAAGAACTGCTTAAATATACTGAGTACATACATACACACTAGTAATTCAATATTAAACTGATTATGACAGTAAGCCGAGTATGGAAATAGTCATGCAAACATCTTACTCTGCTTATCTTAATTGGCGTAAAGTCAAAATCAAAGTAAGTAAATATGCCAATTGAAACACCTGGTTTTCTGAGCAATATTTTGAATTATTAGGATTTGTAAGCAGCTTATTAATAGGCATTCCAGTGGTGTATTTGATCTGCTTATGGATTGGACCCTTCATCTCAATTTCCGCCTAAAATGACATAGCTCAGGACCTGAAGCAGGGATATGCATGTTCTTGTACTCCAGGACAAGAAAAACATAAATGCAAAATATTTTCCTCTAACATTCCCAAATTCCTTGCAATGTGCCCTTTCTCAGCCTGGGAGACTACTATTTAAAAGGAAACACTTTAAAGTTTGTGGGGATGTGAAATTAATGTAGGAGAATATAACACATTAGATCTGGTAAAATATTAAACAAACAAAAAAAGTTTTATATTTTTTATTTTTGTTGCATCATCTTTGAATTGCTGAACAAGGCCGTACATTGACATAGGAAGCTGGGTGTAATTTCGATGTTGTCCACAAGATGGCAGCAGTGTGTGTGCAAAGTTTCAGACTCATACATTCAAGAAGGAGAGATCAACATGATATTTTGTATCAAGTCTCCCAGGTGTCCCTCGAGCCCAAATGTATAAAAGGTACTAACTTTCACACCTCTAGATGGCCGGGTGAGGGTGGGTGTGGAGCCAGAGACAGCAAAGGGGTCAGACAGGAGGATACAGGTCATACATTTGAATGAGTGGGGGATGGAGGAATCTCTACCACTATTGAGGATAAAAAATACATCTGTTAGAACCCAAGTTTACTATTACTTAATCAATACATCAAATACACAACAAAAATCTATAAACATATATATTATAGAATATGGGTAACATAATCACTATAATGAAATATGTGGTCCAATAGGCTATAAGACTCTCAAAAACCATAGCCACAGCATGTCATAGCCAATATAACATACACAGGCTATACTAATACATTGTAAGCCTCAGATCTATATATTATAAACTCAGCAAAAAATGAAATGTCCTCTCACTGTCAACTGTTATTTTCAGCAAACTTAACATGTGTAAATATTTGTATGAACATAACAAGATTCAAGAACTGAGACATAAACTGAACAAGTTCCACAGACATGGAATAATGTGTCCCTGAACAAAGGGGGGGGGGGGGGGGGGGGGGGGGGGGGGGTCAAAATCAAAAGTAACAGTTAGTATCTGGTGTGGCCACCAACTGCATTAAGTACTGCAGTGCATCTCCTCCTAATGGACTGCACCAGATTTGCCAGTTCTTGCTGTGAGATATTAACCCACTCTTCCACCAAGGCACCTGCAAGTTCCCGGGCAGTTCTGGAGGGAATGGCCCTAGCCCTCACCCTCCAATCCAACAGGTCCCAGACGTGTTCAATGGGATTGAGATCCGGGCTCGTCGCTGGCCATGGCAGAACACTGACATTCCTGTCTTGCAGGAAATCACTCACAGAACGAGCAGTATGGCTGGTGGCATTGTCATGCTGGAGGGTCATGTCAGGATGAGCCTGCAGGAAGGGTACCACATGAGGGAGGAGGATGTCTTCCCTGTATTGCACAGCGTTGAGATTGCCTGCAATGACAACAAGCTTAGTCTGATGATGCTGTGACACACCGCCCCAGACCATGACTGACCCTCCACCTCCAAAATCGATCCCGCTCCAGAGTACAGGCCTCGGTGTAATGCTCATTCCTTCGACGATAAATGTGAATCTGACCATCGCCCCTGGTGAGACAAAACCGCGACTCGTCAGTGAAGAGCACTTTTTGCCAGTCCTGTCTGGTCCAGAGACGAGGGGTTTGTGCCCATAGGCAACGTTGTTGCCAGTGTTATCTGGTGAGGACCTGCCTTACAAAAGGCCTACAAGCCCTCAGTCCAGCCTCTCAGCCTATTGCGGACAGTCTGAGCACTGATGGCAGGATTGTGCGTTCCTGGTGTAACTTGGGCAGTTGTTGTTGCCATCCTGTACCTGTCCTGCCGATGTTCGGATGTACCGATCCTGTGCAGGTGTTGTTACACGTCTGCCACTGCGAGGACGATCAGCTGTCCGTCCTGTCTCCCTGTAGCGCTGTCTTAGGCGTCTCACAGTACGGACATTGCAATTTATTGCCCTGGCCACATCTGCCGTCCTCATGCCTCCTTGCAGCATGCCTAAGGCACGTTCACGCAGATGAGCAGGGACCATGGACGTGTTTCTTTTGGTGTTTTTCAGAGTCAGTAGAAAGGCCTCTTTAGTGTCCTAAGTTTTCATAACTGTGACCTTAATTCCCTACCGTGTGTAAGCTGTTAGTGTCTTAACCACCGTTCCATAGGTGCATGTTCATTAATTGTTTATGTATCATTGAACAAGCATGGGAAACAGTGTTTAAACCCTTTACAATGAAAATCTGTGAAGTTAATTCTCTTTGAAAGACAGGGTCCTGAAAAGGGACGTTTATTTTTTTGCTGAGTATATGTATATAAATAAACAGTTGAAGTCGGAAGTTTACGTACACCTTAGCCAAATACATTTAAACTCAGTTTCTCACAATTCCTGACATTTAATCAAGGTAAAAATTCCTTGTCTTAGGTCAGTTAGTATCACCACTTATTTTAAGAACGTGAAATGTCGGAATAATAGTAGAGAGAATTATTTATTTCAGTTTTTATTTCTTTCATCACATTCCCAATGGGTCAGAAGTTTACATACACTCAATTAGTATTTGGTAGCATTGCCTTTAAATTGTTTAACTTGGGTCAAATGTGTCTGCCATCTGCCATTCCTCCTGACAGAGCTGGTGTAACTGAGTCAGGTTTGTAGGCCTCCTTGCTCGCACACACTTTTTCAGTTCTGCCCACACATTTTCTATAGGATTGAGGTCAGGGCTTTGTGATGGCCACTCCAATACCTTGACTTTGTTGTCCTTAAGCCATTTTGCCACAACTTTGGAAGTATGCTTGGAGTCATTGTCTATTTGGAAGACCCATTTGCGACCAAGCTTTAACTTCCTGACTGATGTCTTGAGTTGTTGCTTCAATATACCCACATAATTTTCTTCCCTCATGCTGCCATCTATTTTGTGAAGTGCACCAGTCCCACCTGCAGCAAAGCACCCCCAGACAGAATGCGTCTCCTTCCTGAGCGGTATGACGGCTGCGTGGTCTCATGGTGTTTATACTTGCGTACGATTGTTTGTACAGATGAACGTGGTACCTTCAGGCATTTGGAAATTGCTCCCAAGGATGAACCAGACTTGGGGAGGTCTACAATTGTTTTCCTGAGTTCTTGGCTGATTTCTTTTGATTTTCCCATGATGTCAAGCAAAGAGGCACTGAGTTTGAAGGTAGGCCTTGAAATATATCCACAGGTACACCTCCAATTGACTCAAATGATGTCAATTAGCCTATCAGAAACTTCTAAAGCCATGACATCATTTCCTGGAATTTTCCAAGCTGTTTAAAGGCACAGTACATTTAGTGTATGTGAACTTCTGACCCACTGGAATTGTGATACAGTGAATTATAAGTGAAATAATCTGTCTGTAAACAATTGTTGGAAAAATGACTTGTGTCATGCACAAAGTAGATGTCCTAACCGACTTTCCAAAACTATAGTTTGTTAACAAGAAATTTGTGGAATGGTTGAAAAACTAGTTTTAATGACTCCAACCTAAGTGCATGTAAACTTCCGACTTCAACTATATATGTACATATATAGAAATTAACTACAAATATCTTAAATTAAAATACAACCATTTAAACAACTTGATTAGCACGAGAAGCAAAAACGTATTTGACTTACTGATCTAAAAGTAACGTTACCTTCTCCTTACAATCTTTCTCCCGGTCAATTTCTGCAATAATCTCATCCAAATGTGTATACTTGAAGTTCAATTTAACGTTCATACTCTTAGTAGCCATGTTGTGCTTTTTCAGTTTTGAGAAAACTTTGTAGAAGAAATCGAGTGCTGCATAACATCCCCCCTGCGTCCTGTGGATTTTTAATGGAGAATGAATCGTGTTGCGCTCAGCCATAGGACAATGGCCATTAGTCCTACAAAGGGCCATCACATACTCATATTAAGCCCAGCTCATTGGCTATCTAGCTAGCTATGTTTCAGAACAATACAGTAGGTGGTCATTGGACCAAGAGACTGTCAATCAAGTGAACACCGCCCGTCTCATTGGTGCATAATGATGGCTGTCCTTCATGGGCTAATTGACATATTGTGTAGCCAAATCAGAGCCCACCTAGCCTGGCGAGCGTTCAACCTCTTGGCTTCTTGAATGGATACCAAGTTCTTATGGTCCGTCCAGATCACGAAAGGATGAGGTGCCCCCTCCAACCAGTGTCTTCACCCCTCAAGGACCAACTTGACTGCCAAGAGCTCCCGGTTGCCTACATTGTAGTTGTGTTCCGCTGGCGAGAACCGCTTGGACAGGAAGGCACGTGTGCAGTCTCTGTCCCCCTTATTCTGCTGTGAAAGGACAGGCCCTGCTCCGGTGTCCGAGGCTTCCACCTCTACCATGAAGAGATGATTAAGATCAGGATGAACGAGGATGGGTCCGGAGGTGAAATGTCCCTTGAGCTCGATGAATGCCCTGGCAGCCTCTCGGGTCCAGCTAAAACGGGTCTGGGACTAGTGGGTTAGGGCCGTGAGAGGCGCTGCCACCCCACCAAAGTTGTGTATAAAACACCTGTAAAAATTGGCAAACCCGAGGACCCGCTGGACTTGTTTAAGTGAGGCGGGACAGGGCCAGTCAGTGACCGCCCTAACCTTAACAGGGTCCATTTGGATGCTGGCGGTAGAGATCATGTGGCCCAGGAAAGAGACTTGGGATACATGGAACTCCCACTTCTCAATCTTGATGTGTAGTTGACTCTGCAGGAGGCATCTAAGGACTTTGCGGACGTACAGGATGTGTTCCGGATGGATCTTGGAGAAGATTAGGATGTCGTTGAGATAAACAACGACGAGAGTATCATTGACAAATGCTTAGAAGACTGCCGGTGAGTTCAATAATCCGAATGGCATGACTAAATACTCATGGTGACCACTATGGGTGTTAAAGGCAGTCTTCCATTCATCTCCCTCTAAAAGGAGGGAGATTGTAAGCATTGAGGAGGTCCAGTGGTGAAGAATTGGGCAGATTGGGCCAGCTCCAAGGCGGCGGACATCGGGGGTAACGATTCATAATCGTGATCCTGTTCAGCCCTCAGTAAACAATGCAGGAACGCAGACCTCCATCCTTTCTCTCCCTACATCAGCTGGGGATTTTGAGGATCGAATTAAATCTGCCTCCAGCGACTCCCGGATGTAATTGTCCAAGACTGCAGCTTCAGGGATCGAGAGGGAGTAAAGACGGCCCTGGGGAGGGGTGGAGCCGGGTTGGAGTTCTATGGTGCAGTCATATTGACGATGAGGAGGGAGGGTGGCGGCTTGCCTCTTACTGAAGGCCTCCCGGAGGTCGAAGTATTCGGGAGGGAGAGCAGAGAAGTCTTGGTTCTTCAATGGATGCAGGGGGACGCGGCAAGGCTCTAGGTGGGGCTTAGACATTTAGTCTGGCAGTTCTTACCCCAGTCTATTAGGTCCCTGTGGACCAGCAGAGTAATGGGTTATGTAGTGCTAGCCAGAGGTACACTAGGATAAGGAAACTGCTCGTTTCCCATGCTGTCCGTATTTGTGCTTTTGGTTCCATTGCTGAAAGAACATGTCTATTTTCGTATTGATTTGTCCGTGCCATTTGACTTTGCACACAAGGTCAGAACAGCATATTGACTGCATGACAACTCGTGTATGAAGAACTTTATGTAGATTCAACTTTGGGAGCTGTGATCAAAAGAAAACTAAGAGTATCTGAGTGATTCACCCCAACTTGCAGTAGAATGGGCTTGGTCTGATATTCCACCTGGCTAGAGCCAATGTGGTGGCCATTGAGGGCTTGAATCTCCAGAGGGATGGGACATTTCATGCAGGGGATTTGTAATTCTATGGCAAAGTCTTGATCAATTAAATTATCTGCAGCCCCGTAGTCTCCCCTTGTCCTTGCGAGCACCAGCGTTTCCCGTCAGCTCTGTGCATGTAGCACGGAGATAGCCGGGACATCCGCAGTAGAGGCAGCAGCCTTTGTGCATGCGCCTGTCACACTCCTTTGGTCTCAGATGTGTGCGTCTCAGCTGCATGGGCTCTTCAATGCTGTGTTCGGGGGGCTTGGGGTACTCAGGAAACCAAGATACTGGGGTGGTATCAAAAAGGTGCTGTCTCACACGTTCCCGGAGGCGGTTGTCGATCCTGATTTCCAGCGTTATCAGGGACTTGAAGTCAGCCACTTGTCTAGCCCCTAGGCGGATGTTGAACAGTCGGCTGGCCGCTTCTCGTCCGCCGACTGGGTGGTCGAAGACTCGTCGCAGCTCGGCAGTGAAGGCTATTATGGAGCTTCACGATGGTGGCTGCTGTTGCCACACCGCCTTTGCCCACGCCGGGGCCTTGCCCGAGAGTAGAGAGATGATGTAGGTGATCATGGTCCAATCGGTGTGGAACGAGGAAGACTGTTGCTCGAACACAAGAGAACACTGAGATGAGGAACCCC
This sequence comes from Oncorhynchus mykiss, assembly GCF_013265735.2. NCBI lineage: Eukaryota > Metazoa > Chordata > Actinopteri > Salmoniformes > Salmonidae > Oncorhynchus > Oncorhynchus mykiss. The sequence continues at coordinate 24,289,653 of NC_048568.1, forward strand.
TTGCATCCTCCCAGGTCGCCGTCATACCGCTTGGGGGCTGGGATCTTGGGTTCCCGGTGCAGATTCCCTGGAGGAACTACAGCGATGCCTGTAGCACTGGGCAATGAGACCTGGGCATTGGCTCCTCCTGGGTTAAGGTTGGACTGTGGTTGGAGGGAGTCGGTAAGTGCCTGGAGGGTCTTTGATATTTGGGAGAGTTGTTCTTGCTACCGCCCCAGCAGTGCTCCTTTGTGGGTTACAACATTCTTGATCTGGATGATCTCTGCTGGGTCCATGTTTAGGCAGAAGCTTGCTGTGACGTGGTGAGGTTGGACCCAGGTGCAGAGAAGAGACCAGATGAGGAATGAGTGGTTAAGGATAACATAATACTTTACGGAGAAACGATAGCCGAAAACTCACTCAGGAAACGTAAGCACACGTTACATAATTCAAGCTTCTGCAAAGGACAACAGAAACCACACCTCTTTTAACAGGGAAATCAATAATGAGTAAATAAGACACGCCTCAGTGTCGTTAATGTCTCTAGGATGGTCTCTGCCGCCCTCTGGTGACAGGTGGAACCATGACAGTGGTAAAACGTTTATTTTGATTGGTGATTTTCTGCTTTTATCAGAAGTTTCAGATGTGTCCATGTAAACATGATTATTAGGGAAATTGTTCTTCTTGCACAGCATGGAAACGTTTTAAACAAACTATTCTATTAATCTGACTATCCACAATAATTGTATAATTGTGTGCATATAACCATGCTCACTGAAAGAGCAGATAGGAAATACTGCTATGCTAGTATTGGGCTGACCTTCTGAAGCAGTCTAGCGAGCTATGCTATTTATAGGTCTTCTCTCAGTAACATAGAAACAGGAGGAGGAAAATCACTTGAGAAAGCCGCTTGTTGCTAGCGCTATGGATATGTTAAGCGGGAAAGAAAAGGTTGCCCCTGTATTCTTTTCTTGTCCATACCATAACCATGGCCAGATTTATAAAAACATGTTTTGATTTTATTGGACAGATAGGATGATAGTGGGGAAAGATCCAGTCCTATGTCAAAGGGCAGAGGACCAGATTCAAACCTGTGCCAACTCTGTCGAATGGTATGCAAGAGGCTGTGCCATGACCACTAGACCAGCATATTTTCTGCAGAAAATATCAGATTTTCCTGAGTGAACGGAAAACCTTGAAAGGTCTTATTTTATCCTTGGTCTATGCTACCACTTCAAACCATTTCTATGTACCTCTATACCGTGTACCTTGTTTAAGTAGATCTGCTTGGTCTCCTCCAGGACAAGGCCTCCAGGATAGAGCGTATCGTAGGGGAGCACCGTCTGTTCTCCCAGGGTCTGACGGAGCTCCAGAACTGGGTGTCTGAGGCTGAGAGGATCCTGAACACCTGCCTCTCCCCCACCGCCGACAAGACTGTACTGGAGGACAGGATGATACAGCTGGAGGTAGGTATGGAAGACTAGAATAATGTAATAGAGAGATCTAGGGACTCTATAGTTTTGCCCAAAGATCGAGAAAAAGTTGCATCTCTCAAAAGTGATTACAAATCGATATCTAACCTATAAATGTGTAGTATCAGGGGTTACCCCCCTCTTGTAAACATTCTGAAGCTCTCAAGTCTAGGGTACAACAACTACTCTTTGTCTGTGTTTGTGTCTGTGGTTGTAACTCTATTTCAAACTGTGTCTATGGTTGTAACGGTATCTAAAACCGTGTCTGTGGTTGTAACGGTATCTAAAACCGTGTCTGTGGTTGTAACTGTATTTAAAACTGTGTCTGTGGTTGTAACGGTATCTAAAACCGTGTCTGTGGTTGTAACGGTATCTAAAACCGTGTCTGTGGTTGTAACGGTATCTAAAACCGTGTCTGTGGTTGTAACTGTATTTAAAACTGTGTCTGTGGTTGTAACGGTATCTAAAACCGTGCTGTGGTTGTAACGGTATCTAAAACCGTGTCTGTGGTTGTAACGGTATCTAAAACCGTGTCTGTGGTCGTAACTGTATTTAAAACTGTGTCTGTGGTTGTAACTGTATTTAAAACTGTGTCTGTGGTTGTAACTGTATTTAAAACTGTGTCTGTGGTTGTAACGGTATCGAAAACCGTGCTGTGGTTGTAACGGTATCTAAAACCGTGTCTGTGGTTGTAACGGTATCTAAAACCATGTCTGTGGTCGTAACTGTATTTAAAACTGTGTCTGTGGTTGTAACTGTATCTAAAACCGTGTCTGTGGTTGTAACGGTATCTAAAACCGTGTCTGTGGTCGTAACTGTATTTCAAAGTGTGTCTGTGGTTGTAACGGTATCTAAAACCGTGTCTGTGGTTGTAACTGTATTTCAAACTGTGTCTGTGGTTGTAACTGTATTTAAAACTGTGTCTGTGGTTGTAACTGTATTTCAAAGTGTGTCTGTGGTTGTAACGGTATCTAAAACCGTGTCTGTGGTTGTAACTGTATTTAAAACTGTGTCTGTGGTTGTAACTGTATCTAAAACTGTGTCTGTGGTTGTATCCTATCTGTGATTGTGTTACCCCAGGCCCTGTTGGCGGCCCGTCAGGAGAGGGAGATCCAGCTGAAGATGTTGCTGACACGTGGTGAGGCTGTCCAGAGGAACACCTCTGCTGAGGGGGTCCCCGTGGTCCGAAAACAGATCCAGGACCTTAAGGACTCCTGGGACTCTCTGCTGTCTGCCTCCATCCAGTGTAAAAGGTCAGGAGACATATTCATCGGTTAGCCAATTTGACTTTAATCAATCGATTTAATCTGGGATGTCAAAAGGGTTAAATGGTAGGAAATAAGACAAAGTTATCAGGCAATCATTTGACAAAGAAAAATAGGCATTCATTGTATTAGATAATAATAATAATAATAATAATAATCATATTTGCCATTTATCAGATGATAAGATTAGTATTAGATTATAATACACTCAAGGTTATTTGTGTTGACACTCCAATGAGTCTATCCCAGCTGATTTGGTCTGTTGACTTTGTAGGAGCAGCTGGCTCTATCAGTAGCTACAAGTAAAAAATAATGACATTTTAAAAAGTTGGCTGGTGAAAAAGCCACCATTTTTGTAGAATGACCCTAACAGTCAGTAACCCTGAAGAATGAATGTGTGTGTTTCCTGATCCAGTCAGCTGGAGGGGGCCCTGTCCCAGTGGACCAGCTACCAGGAGGACGTGGTGCAGTTTATCATGTGGATGGAGCGCGTGGAGACCACTCTGGGCTGCTCAGACAGACAGTACTCTGAGATGAGAGACAAGACCGCCAACCTGGGAAAGACCAAGGTACAGTACTGGACTCATTGTAATGGATGGGTGTTTTCACATTGGTGGTGGATGGAGGGAATCTACACCTTTACAATATAAAGGGCTTTGACTCCTGAAAATAACTAAAAGCAATCCACCATCATAACCTTGTAGTGTTGTTGATTTTCACACTAAGAAGGGATCTTTTTTTTTAAAGTTAGATGTTTTAAGTATTTCATCTATCATGTTCTTATGCTGTATCCACAGCTGGTTAATGTGATACTGTATGTGTTTTAGCTTCTATATGAGGAGGTCCTGAGCCACCGCAGTCCATTAGAGACCATCGCTACCAAGGGCTCCAACATGGCTGAACAATACACTACCCATCAGGAGGTACACAGCCTACAGGAGAGATACACCGCCATCACAGACAAGGCCAAGGTACCCAGAGCCTTCATACTCCTGTCTCCATCATGTCCTGTTTCCCTTCATGTCCTTAAAGGTAGTCTTTCCCAGGACTGGCTAATGGCTTAATGAAGTAGCTTTATTTTATTTGTAGGTCACAAGATAACTGAAAAGGCCTAAGAGGCCAAAGAGTTTGGGAACCAATACTTGAAATGGTAACCCAGTCATGTGGTATCTCTACATGGTATCTCCCTGTGTCGTGTTCCAGGCTGCAGTCTACAAGGCTAAGGATCTGGTCCTGGCCCATCAGGAGTACCAGAGGGGGCTGCACATGTTTGAAGACTGGCTGGAGCAGGAGCAGGGAACCCTGGGCTCTCTGTCCCACCCAGAGGGGGATGTGGACACCCTGGAGAACACACTACAGCAGATACAGGTCAGTACAGTGCAGCCTACTATATGTCTGGTTTGGTGTGGGTCAGTGCTCTCCGGCATCCTTGGGACCCTTACCTAACCCTAACCTTAACCCTTACCTTAACCATTTTACATTTCAACTTCAATGGGGTAGGGACGTCCCAAGGATCCTGGATAGTGTGTCAGTTGGTTTTGAATGAGGAGCTATAGCAGAGCTGTAGCACTGACCAGCTGTGTAATGTTGGTTTTAGAATGATCTAAACACATAGTGAAAGCAGAGAGCTTCTGATAGGTTCAGAATAAGAATTGATACTGTACATACTGCATCATGTTGAACTTGATATTAGTATGTTACTGTATCATAGAGCTAGGCGATATGGACAAAAATCCATATTGCGATAAATAGTCTCATTTTTTGCAATAACGGTAACTCATCTATAAATACTTTTTGGGGGGTGCTAGAGTTGGGACACCAAGTTATATTGTGATAAATGTAACGAGTTTGCTCGTTAACAATAAATACTATGATAAAGTAAAATGTTTTAATGGACAATTACTTTCCGTTATCGGCAGGGCTCTAGATGATTTCTTTCCAGAGATAGTAGCCGATGAGTCAAAAAGGAAGCTATTTCATATAACATATCCAAAGAATGCATGATTGATATTTTGATGTGCAACCTGTCAAAATAGGATCCAGAATGATCAGATTTCATTGGGTCTCTTCAGCGATAGGCTATATTTTTAACCACCTGAGGAAGTGGGAACTCAAAACACTTTGCTAGATTACTAACTCTAAATATGATGTTATGGGTATCATGTTATGGTTAATCTATCAGTAAATGTAGGCCAATGCCTTACAAGTGCTTTCCAGCGCTAGGCCTAGGCTATACTTGATGTAGGCCTATTCACTGCAAATGGCGCACTCTGCTCTGTTCTGCGGGTGCATCAAAACCATACTACCGTCTACTCCAGTTGTAAAGTGGTGCCATGAACTCAATAGTTGTAGTACAATCTACAGGAACGTTGTGTAGCAAAATCACAGAAAATTACTGCTGTATGCAAAATGCTTCGGTAAGAGAAAGGCCATTTTTGGTTTATCGTCCCAGCTCTACTGTATCATCCCGCCTCGCTATTTTGTACCTCCGTTCTCCCTCTCCTCCACAGCTCCTCCAGGAGCGCTGCTCCCAGGGCCAGTCCCTGCTCTCTTCCCTGCTGTCAAGCAGGGATGGGGTGATTCCGTGGGGCGCGCCTCAGATTGAGGACCGAGCCCTAGACACGGCACAGCGTGAGTGGGGGGCCTACCAGGCCCGGCTGGGGGAGACTAGGGCCACGCTGGGTTCTACCCTGGGCAGGCTCAGGCAGATGGGCCAGAGGTTCCAGAGCCTGGTCCTGTGGCTGGAGGACATGGAGGGGAAGGCCAACATCCGTGAACATCGCAGGTCTGACAGCGCTTCCAAGGATGCCCAGCTAAAGCAGCTCCAGGTAGGGGTTAGATAGAGAGAGGTAAGAGACTGTGGTTTGTCTGTTGAAGGATCGTTCACACTGTTAGGCTGTGTCTCAATGGTCTCAAACCAACAGGTACAATTTTGGCATGGGATGTCAAAATAATAGCATTTTGATATAAACCATCTACAGTATCTAATTGTAACTCTGACTTTCTCTGTGAATGGTTGTGCAGCTGTGGCAGGAAAGTGTGCTAGCCCGGCAGAGTGAGGTGGATGGGCTGTCTGCTCTGGCCCAGCAGGTCCTGGAGGAGACCCACATCAGCAGCCGGGTCAGCACCAGAGCCACCCAGCTCACTGCCCGATACCACGCCCTGATTCTCAACATACAGGTGAGACAGTCACTACTGACTGATCTTTCTGATATGAACAAAATGGCTATGTACGTAAGATAACATTGCATTTACACTCACAGCCCAGTTGTCTCGCGATAGATCTTGTTGCAGTGACTTTCATTGTCTTGAGGCTGTACTGTAACACTGCGGTGAAACAACTATGAGAGTTTGGTTGAGCCCCAGAACACACCCAGTACACTCAGAAGCCAGTCATTTTATTTGTCTGCTCCTCTTGGGAGAACTAAAGGAAAATCAATGGTGCTCCTCTGGTCCTGGGCTTAGTCTGTAATTAAACGCTACAGAAGGCAATCTCACACTCCTCACACACACTGCTGGAGCCTGGAGTGGAAGGGCTGTGCCGGCAGAGCCATTGATTTTTACACCTACAGTAGCACCTCTCGCTCTCACACACACACTTTCTCTCTCTCATGTAGGCTACAGTACACACACTTTCTCTCAAGTGTGCTTGTGAACGCAAGCAAACATGCACGCACGCACGCACACACACACACAAACACTCTTTCTGTCGCACTCCCACCCTTTCTCTCTACTCTCTCTCGCTCACACACACACACACAATTGTTCTGTGTGAAACGTTGGCCATATGGGCTGTGGTACAGAGCTGTTACCTCCGTCTCCATCTTTGCAGTAAAGGTGTGCACTCAGCACTATCAGCTAATTGGAGCTTCACGCCACGGGATCTGCAAGTCAAGTGGATTATGTGCCAAATCCATAAAAAGACCTCCTCATTCATAGCCATACCATCTAAGTCAAGTGGATTATGTGCCAAATCCATAAAAAGACCTCCTCATTCATAGCCATACCATCTAAGTCAAGTGGATGTGTCAAAACCCTCCTCAAAACTGAGATATCGTCAAATGAATGATGTGTCAATAACACCATTTACTACCGTAAAATAATAACATCCAAATCCAAGACATGAAAAAAACATCTGTGGAAGGAATAAGGAATACAAATATTTTCATGGTTCTGGGGTGATGCAAGCTGTCTGATGTCACTCATTCTTTTATCCAATCCGCTTTTAGGAGACCATCAAGCAGCTGAAGGAGGAGCTTAGGAGCATCGAGGAGGCAGAGAAACTCTGCGTGTCCTTCTCTGATTGGCTTAGATCAGCCCAGAAGAACTTCAGAACAGTGACAGCCAGCACGGAGGCTCTGGACCGGGTTGCCATGGAGAGGAAGATGAAGAAAGTAGAGGTACTGAACACAGACACACCTGGTAGAGTAGGGTTCGACGTGGCTCCTTTTCTGTTCACTTACTGTACAATATTAGATTTCTGCTATAGAACCCAGGCATACACTAGTTGGTAGCTTCATTTAGTGGTATTGGTAGCTTCATTTAGTGGTGTTGGTACAGAACCCTGAGGTACACCTCCTCGCTAGAGTGCCCTGATAAAAGTGAATTCAGCTTGCTTGTGCTATATTACACATAAATGATTAGTCTTACTCTAGGTAGTTTCACAGCAGTCACCTTGTAGTCCTCTGTAGCTTAGTTGGTTGCACATGGTGCTTGTAACGCGTAGGGGAGGTGGGTTTGATTCCTGGGACCAGCCATACATATAGTCACTTTGTAGAAAAGCGTCTGCTTGATGGCATATATATTGTAGTACAGAAACACAGGAAAGCCTCTTTACAATTTGCCATGTTAGCCAGCAAAAAAAAATATTTGCTTGACAAGCAACATAAGGTGCTTGTTCATATCATCAACATGAAGGTTTGCTTAGCCAGTTTGGCTTGGGTTGCAGATATTTGCATTGTAAGGTTAGCAAAAGCATTCAGTACCTAATTGTAAGGACACATGACAAGATAGTTCCCTGTCTCTCTCTTATCTAACGGCGCTCTTCGTGAGTTGATAAGACATTGATTTATATATTAGTGTCCGTGTGCACACTGCATAAAAACATCAAAATATCTGCAGTAGTTGACTTGTCACAGTTCATATTGAGTGTGAAGAGGAAGGAGAGAGAGAGTGTGTGTGTATTGATCGTGTCTTTATGAAGACAAAGCGGGAGCGGCTTTAGAGGATGCTCTGTAGTAGAGAGAGCCCTCCCACTGTGAAACAGAGGATGAAGAAGCACCAGTGTCAGGAGCCTGCTGGCACAGACACTGTAATTGATGCAATGCCCTTCCCGCTCCGCATCACACACACACACACGCACACACACACACACACACACACACACACACACACACACACATACACACACACACACACACACACACACACACACACGCAGACACATACACACACACACACACACACACACACACACACACGCAGACACACACGCAGACAGACACACACACACACACACACACACGCAGACACACACGTGCACACACACACACACACACACACAGACAGACTCCTTCCCGCCAGACACACACCCAGGCTTTGCAGTAATCCATGTCTGGGATCGATCTCCCTCTCTACATAGGAACTGAGGACATGTTGTCGTCACATGTGTTCTGGTGGCACAGCAGACTGCAGACTAATACCAGACATCAGCCACACAGGGAATTAGACGGAACCCAGTGTGAGGATGGGAGACTAACATGATAATCAGCATAACTGATCGATTGAGTGACAGAAAGATGTAGGCTTTGTACAGTTATTGGTCATAAATGTACTTATTAGATGTGGCCATAGATCTCCATAGTGACTAATTTGCTGGTTTTCCATAATTATTTTTCAGAGAGCTTTATGACTATGCTAAATGCAATGTGTTTGGATTCAAATATCTTTCTGTACTGTAGAATATAATAGGTACAACCCTAGCCCTCTACAGAACATACTGTGCTGACAGTCAGTTTGAGTATGAGAATTATACTGCTGGCAGTTTAATACACTGCAGCATCAGTGGAGGCTGCTGAGGGGAGGATGGCTCATAATAATGTCTGGAATGGAGTGGATGGAATGGCACCATGCACATGGAAACCATGGAAACCATGTGTTTGATGTATTTAATAACATTCCACTAATTCTGCTCCAGCCATTAACACGAGCCTGTCCTCCCCAATTAAGGTGCCACCAACCTCTTGTGTGCCGCATTCATAGACAACACCACACTACATCACTACAAAGACATTGGTAAGAGTCTATGATGCGGCACACAGGAGGTTGTCAGTTGCCAACAACAGCTGTGTGTACATGGTATTATTAGACACATAAAGGCAGCTGGTGTTATTAGCAGTCTCATACGAACCTGCACATCTTGTTTAGTGTGTCAGATGGAGAAGGCAGAGGAACGTGTGTAGACCGAGACAGACCAGGTTAGTATGATCAGCAGCAGAGCTGAGGCCATTATTATATAGGTCTCCTGTGATGATAAAAACTCCATGGTATCCTATAGAATAAAGTAATAAAGTATGTGCTGGGAGAGGGGGTGTGTATGCATGCGTGCCTCTGTGTTTGTGTGTGTGTGTGTGTGTGTGTGTGTGTGTGTGTGTGTGTGTGTGTGTGTGTGTGTGTGTGTGTGTGTGTGTGTGTGTGTGTGTGTGTGTGTGTGTGTGTGTGTGCATGCGTGCGTGTGCATGTGTGTGCGTGTTGGTTGGTTGCTGTGGAAACCCCCACTGCCTCTGTCCATTATAAGGACCCGGTAATTGGCCCTCCTTTCATATTTCTCACCGGGGTCTCACCAAGGTCTCACCATGCAGGTGTCAGTTTACCTGCCGGGTTCAAAGACTTTCCAGGAAAAGTGGAGCTTCTCAAACACTGTCGGTGAAACCTCAGGTGGCCGGGATAACAGGGTTGTTGGAGGAACAAAGGAATGTGTGTTGGTGTGTGGAATGTAGCTAGAATCACACATACAAGATGAATGTGAGACTTGCTGATAATATTTGGAATGAAAATAAATGTGTTTGTGTAGAAGTTTACGTGCAGGCAAACTAAATTATCTTGGCAACAGTCTTTTTTTCTATTGACTTTCAATCCATTTGTATTTGTGTAGAACTTATTACAAAGTGTGTGTGTATTCAGGCATGTCTGTGAGTATGCACACATGCACACACACTATTTCAACAAATTCTCTTTCATGTCTTTTTGTACAGATTGGATCACTGTGTACACTGAGGTATACAGTACTGTAAACATATCACACATTCATTCTCTGTGTCTCTATGACCTCTCTCTCCTCCAGACTCTCCAGGCTGAGCTTCAGCAAGGCCATGGCCTGCTCAAGGCCCTCAGGGAGCGGGCAGAGCGGGCTGCAGGCTTCCTGGAGGAGGCTGGAGCTGAGGGGCTGGGAGGGGAGGTGGAGGCTAGGCTAGCCCAACTGGAGGAGCTAGCCGGTGGGCTGCGGCAGGAGCACAGCACCCTGGAGAGGGCTGTGTGTCTGGCCAAGGAGTTCCAGGACAGGTACAAGGCCCAGGCCCAGTGGGTGGTGGAGACCAGAGCAATGCTCAGTGCCCCCCTGGAACCTAAAGCTGAACTGTACCAGAAGAGAGCACAGCTGGCCAAGTACAAGGTACGGTACCTCTGTAACCCCTCACCCTCAGCTCTTTGATTTAATGGAGAAGATGTGCCATATACAGTGCCTTGCGAAAGTATTCGGCCCCCTTGAACTTTGCGACCTTTTTCCACATTTCAGGCTTCAAACATAAAGATATAAAACTGTATTTTTTTGTGAAGAATCAACAACAAGTGGGACACAATCATGAAGTGGAACGACATTTATTGGATATTTCAAACTTTTTTAACAAATCAAAAACTGAACAATTGGGCGTGCAAAATTATTCAGCCCCCTTAAGTTAATACTTTGTAGTGCCACCTTTTGCTGCGATTACAGCTGTAAGTCGCTTGGGGTATGTCTCTATCAGTTTTGCACATCGAGAGACTGACATTTTTTCCCATTCCTCCTTGCAAAACAGCTTGAGCTCAGTGAGGTTGGACTGAGAGCATTTGTGAACAGCAGTTTTCAGTTCTTTCCACAGATTCTCGATTGGATTCAGGTCTGGACTTTGACTTGGCCATTCTAACACCTGGATATGTTTATTTTTGAACCATTCCATTGTAGATTTTGCTTTATGTTTTGGATCATTGTCTTGTTGGAAGACAAAACTCCATCAGGTTTTCTTCCAGAATGGTCCTGTATTTGGCTCCATACATCTTCCCATCAATTTTAACCATCTTCCCTGTCCCTGCTGAAGAAAAGCAGGCCCAAACCATGATGCTGCCACCACCATGTTTGACAGTGGGGATGGTGTGTTCAGGGTGATGAGCTGTGTTGCTTTTACGCCAAACATAACGTTTTGCATTGTTGCCAAAAAGTTCAATTTTGGTTTCATCTGACCAGAGCACCTTCTTCCACATGTTTGGTGTGTCTCCCAGGTGGCTTGTGGCAAACTTTAAACGACACTTTTTATGGATATCTTTAAGAAATGGCTTTCTTCTTGCCACTCTTCCATAAAGGCCAGATTTGTGCAATATACGACTGATTGTTGTCCTATGGACAGAGTCTCCCACCTCAGCTGTAGATCTCTGCAGTTCATCCAGAGTGATCATGGGCCTCTTGGCTGCATCTCTGATCAGTCTTCTCCTTGTATGAGCTGAAAGTTTAGAGGGACGGCCAGGTCTTGGTAGATTTGCAGTGGTCTGATACTCCTTCCATTTCAATATTATCGCTTGCACAGTGCTCCTTGGGATGTTTAAAGCTTGGGAAATCTTTTTGTATCCAAATCCGGCTTTAAACTTCTTCACAACAGTATCTCGGACCTGCCTGGTGTGTTCCTTGTTCTTCATGATGCTCTCTGCGCTTTTAACGGACCTCTGAGACTATCACAGTGCAGGTGCATTTATACGGAGACTTGATTACACACAGGTGGATTGTATTTATCATCATTAGTCATTTAGGTCAACATTGGATCATTCAGAGATCCTCACTGAACTTCTGGAGAGAGTTTGCTGCACTGAAAGTAAAGGGGCTGAATAATTTTGCACGCCAAATTTTTCAGTTTTTGATTTGTTAAAAAAGTCGTTCCACTTCATGATTGTGTCCCACTTGTTGTTGATTCTTCACAAAAAAATAGAGTTTTATATCTTTATGTTTGAAGACTGAAATGTGGCAAAAGGTCGCAAAGTTCAAGGGGGCCGAATACTTTCGCAAGGCACTGTATTTTGTTGGTCCTACAGTTAAAAATAAAGGCATCAAACCCAAAATAGCATAACGGTCTCCTTCCTTCCTTACTTCCCTCCACCAGGCCTTGTTGCAGACGGTCCAGTCCCATGACTCGGCAGTGAGGTTGGTGGTGGAGAAGGGAGAGTCTCTGCTGCTTTCAGTCCAGTACCCCTCCATCAGAGACAACATGAACAGACTACAGACGGACTACACTGAGCTCGGCAACGCTGCCACTGTGAGGATTTACTGTTACTGATGGATTTTTAAAGACATCCCAAGTATAAATACAGTAAAGTACACATATTAAAGGGTAAAAAGTCATGTTTTTTAGACTACTGCAAACTTCCAGGAGTAGGGCAGTCAAGGAGTTGGTCTGATGGTCAAATGTGATGTCATCAGTCTCCCCCTTGCTTGAGGAACAATAGAGTAGCAATAGAGAACAAAAGAGGAACACCCCCCCCCCTACTTGTGCCATGTCTTGTCTGACCTGTACCACCTATTGAGATGTACCTTTGTTAAGTAAACCAGGTGTTACATGATGTGAAAAGGAGACTGGAGTGCCACTTAACCAGGTCCTCTTTATGGGACTTTGATGACAGCTTTCTGAGTGCTATTGTATAATGGTTACAATACAGTAGAGGTTTGGACTACTTCAGCTATTACTGTTAGTAACTTGGTACTGTTGGTACTATTGCTACAGTATAGTAGCACTGTTGAGACTTGTTGCTGGTTTGAGTATCACTATTATGGTCACTGCTAGGACTGCTACCGGCGTGTGTTTGTGGGCCTGTGTGTGAATGCTTAATGTGTGTGTATGCTTGTGTGAATGACAATGTGTGTGTCTCAGGCCCATGTGCAGCGCCTGGAGGGCCAGGTGAAGGAGCAGGAAGTGTACCATGTGGAGCTACAGGAAGTGGAGAGGTGGCTGCTGCAGATGTCCAGCAGGATGGTGACCCCTGACCCCGCAGCTGGCGGAGGCCTTGAGGCAGCCACTCAGCAGCTGGCCAGTCACAAGGTGACAAATCAGACAGTGTTATTAATTACACGAATCTAATGGCTTTTTCATAGTGTTTTTATTTGATCTGCTATTGAAAAGCCATCCTGAGCCACCTAATTTAGGCATGCCAGGTTCTAGCCTATAAAATCAAATCAAATGTTATTTGTCACATACACATGGTTAGCAGATGTTAATGCGAGTGTAGCGAAATGCTTGTGCTTCTAGTTCCAACAATGCAGCAATAACCAACGAGTAATCTAACCTAACAATTCCACAACTACTACCTTATACACACAAGTGTAAAGGGATAAAGAATATGTACATAAAGATATATGAATGAGTGATGGTACAGAACGGCATAGGCAAGATGCAGTAGATGGTATCGAGTACAGTATATACATATGAGATGAGTAATGTAGGGTATGTAAACATAAAAGTGTCATAGTTTAAAGTGGCTAGTGATACATGTATTACATAAAGATGGCAAGATGCAGTAGATGAAATAGAGGACAGGATATACATATACATATGAGATGAGTAATGTAGGGTATGTAAACATTATTTTAAGTGGCATTGTTTAAAGTGGCTAGTGATACATTTTTTACATCAATTTCCATCAATTTCCATTATTAAAGTGGCTGGAGTTGAGTCAGTATGTTGGCAGCAGCCACTCAGCCACCACTGGAGGGCAGGTAGTTTGCCCCCGGTGATGCGTTGTGCAGACCTCACTACCCTGAAGGAGAGTCCGCAGGTTTTGGTAGCGGGCCGTGTCAGTGGCACGGTATTGTCCTCAAAGCGAGCAAAGAATTTATTTAGTCTGTCTGGGAGCAAGACATCCTATAGCAATCAAGTATAAACAGTGTTCATCCTTTTATCTCATGAGCAGGACACAGATATCTCTGTATGTAAGCCACATTTCTTTCTCTCTTTGTTCAATTTGACCTCCCCTCAAGTTCATCCATCCAATCTGATCCTTTGGCTCAGCATGCACTCTTGTCTATTTGATGTCCACCATGTTCTTCAACCAAACCCCTCACTAACCCAAAAAGTGCTTGGCTCCGTTCCTCCTCTCCCCCCTGGTCCAGGCCATCATGGAGGAGATAGCAGGCTTTGAGGACCGCCTGTCTGGGCTGAAGGAGAGGGGAGATGACCTGGTGGAGGGCTGCAGTGAGCGTGTGCAGAGCAGGCTGAGACAGCAGGTCCAGGCTCAGCAGCAAGGCACCCGAGACAGCTACTCTGCCATCTGCAGCACGGCACAGAGAGTGAGTACTGCGGGGGAGGGGTGTGTTGGGGGGTACCCACATTAAGACGTCCTTCAATTCAAATTATAATAGGCAAATATATATAATTTTGTGCACAGACTACAACACACACCAACACAGTCTCTCCATCAACACTGCAGTTGCCCAGCCACTCACTTAATCCCAACCCATACAAACACCTAAACCTTCCTCCCAAGACAGCCCTTGACTGCCAACCAAATGTTCCTTGCCAAATAAGGCCCGCCAAAGCAGAGCACAACCACCAATGCCAACACAGACCAATAGTACCAGCCAAGCCACTATCTCAATCTTACCTTATTTCTCCCTCCTTGCTCTCCCCGTCAACTTGATTTTATCACTCTTGGCCAAAATAGCCAAATCGACTCTGTCATCTTGCCAAGCCCTATACCGCTCGTCCACACTGTCAACAGCTCACCTCCCAGTACAGCCCTATTCAGCCAATCTGCTAACCCGTGTGATTCAGCCACACTTTATCAACACCCTTCTGCCAATTCTACAACTGCCGATCCAGCCTTGCCATGCCATGCTATGCCTGCCAACTTAGTCCCAAACTCCCAGGCCTATATCCCTCTAACCCAACCACCTTGCCAACCCTCGTACCCCTTCTGCCAACTCTGCCAGGCCTTGTGCCAACACATGTCTATCACGGATCATACCCCTCAGGGCTCTCATATTAACTATGTCAATCATGTCCTGCTGTTATTCTCTCCCCTGTAGGGCAGCGACGCCTCTGCATTCAACACCTGTCAAACAAAACACTATTTAGTTATTTACCATCCAGACGTTTATTGTTTATGAAAGGGACTTGGGAATAGAAGGGTTTTTGATTTATGGAAATGTGTTAATGTCTTTCATATGGTGTTTTCTCCATCCATTACAATAGTTTTACTGGCACAGTCCAGGGCATTGCAATGTAGAAGAGGGTACTGCTCACTGTGAATCTGTTTGATTTAGATAGACTTTCATCCATACCCCTCTATCTTTTCATCCGTTTATCTCTCTGTCTCTGTCTCTGTCTCTGTCTCTCTCTCCCGCGCACTTTCTCTCTCTCTCTCTCTCTCTCTCTCTCTCTCTCGCTCTCTCTCTCCCTTCCCTCTCCCCCAGGTGTACCAGAGTTTGGACCGTGAGTTGCAGAGGCATGTCAGTCTGCAGGATGCTCTGCAGCAGTGTCAGACCTGGCTGGTGTCAGTCTCAGAGGAACCAGAGCCCACTGCACATCTCCCTCTCAGCCTGGAGGAGGCGCTACAGCAGGTCACTCACCAACACTACACTTATTACCTATCTGGCTGGCATACCTTCAAAGTGGCTTTGTCAAAACAGTAGCTAGATACAATGCCTACTCTGATATACTGTACACATTGAACTGGGATTACAGTATGAACTGGTGAACTAGGGTTTTAATCTTGTATAATATGTTATTATTATTATAATTATTATATATAACACATTAACATGATATAATGTATATAATTTCATACTTTGTTTGCAATTGCAAATGGGAAGGTCATATTCAATTGAATAGTGCCATTCACTCCTCAAGTGTAATGGTTTACGTGTTGATTGGTCTCTCACCTGCTGTACTGTCCAGGTGAAGCATGAGCGGACTCTCCAGGAGCAGGCCAGTACCTACCTACAGCTGGTGTGTTCTACCTGTGACCTTTCAGAGCAGAGGGTGAGGGAGACCGCCCAAGACATCCAGCAGGTCAAACTACAGGTGAGTACATCTCAGTACGGCCACAGCCACAGAGTGCATTGGGAATGTATTGACATTGGTTTCTGTGTGTCAATATGGCATTACAATGTCAATCGATAAACATCAGCTAACAAACTTACGACTGATTACCAGTGTGTGTGTTTCAAGCATTACGCAACATTCCAATCCTTAACATACCTCAGACATAAAGCTTCCGTCTCCCCTGTGTATGTAGATCGAGGAGAGGATGCTGGTGTGTGAGGAGGTGGCAGAGAGCTGGAGGGACGTTCAGGAGCAGCGGGCTGATCTGGAAGCTCAACTCAGAGAGACAGAGCAGCAGCTGCAGAACCTCTCCAGGAGACCGGCTGAACTGGAGCCCAAGATCACCCAGAACCAACTGGATCAGGCACAGGTCAGTACTGAGTGTAGTCATCTGTTAGCTTATTTATACTGAATGGATGGATGGATGGATGGATGGATGGATGGATGGATGGATGGGTGACCACTTGTGAAGTGTAATGGTTTAGGTGTTAATTGACCTGATGGATGGGTGTATGGATGGATAGATCAACACTTGCATTGTTGTTTCAGTGCTATCATGGTTACTGGCTCTAAAACAGTCTACCAGTCAAACACAATGACCTGAGCAGAAAGCATTGACAGTACAATACTTATACCATCTTCATTCTACCAGGAGTTCCTTCAGCAGCTCAGAGTGAAGCAGTTCGACGTCACCCAGCTGAGGGAGGCTGTGGCTGGGCTGACGGAGGGCCAGTCCTCCCCTGCCCTGGAGGAGATGGGAGGTCTGAGGAGGGCCTGGGAGGAGTTGGGGCAGAGGGCTGAAGAGCTGGAGGGTCAGAGGGGTGAGGACATGCAGAGGAGCGGGGAGTACCATGACTGTGTGGCTGCCGTGGAGGAACTCTTCCACCAGGTGTCCAGAGAGTGGGACTACCTGGCCAGGTATGACAAAGCTGGACACACAAACGCACACATGCCAAACACACACACACACAAACACACAAAGTGTGGACTCATACAGTAACACCTCCTCTTCCTATCCCCCTCCCTGTGTTTGTGTCTCAGGGCAGACACAGAGAGCACCAGTGAGCACCTGGAGGCTCTGAGAAAGCTGTGTTGTGACCTGGAGGACCAGAGAGGAACTCTAGAGGAGCTGAGGGACCAGAAACAGTCTGTCCTGCCACGCCTCAGCCTGCTGGACAAGGAGCTGGTCAAACAACAGGTGCAGTAAAAACTCCCTTCAGTTGGGTAAAACCTAGGTCAATTCCCACTTTATTATCCTGCATGTGTTTTCCTGATAATGTATGTGATCAATATTTAAGCACTGCCAACAATATCTCTGAATAATTATGCATGAGTTTCTACTGAAGACTTTTCTTTGTCCAGGTGGGCCACTTGGAGAAGCGCTGGTCCCAGCTGGACAGCCTGATCCAGGGGAAGATCCAGGACTCTTCCCAGACTCTGGAGGACCTTGGTCGGGTGGAAGCCCAACTGAGGGAGGCCCGGGAGTGGATGGAGGAGCAGCGTCCTGCCCTAACATCAGCCCTGAAGACCAGCCCTCCTCCAGACCTGGCCCAGAGCTTCCTGTTTGACCACCTGAGTGTGTGTGTGGAGCTGGAGGCCCGGGGGCAGCTGCTGGGCCAGGCAGTGAGCGAGGCCCAGCGCGTGGCCTCTAGGCTGGGGCTGAGCGAGAGGAGACGCCTGCAGGAGCTGGTACTCCAGGCCGAGGGAGAAGTAGAGGCACTGGGTGCCAGGGTGAGCCAGCGGAGGAAGTACCTCAGCAAGGTTTGTAGTCTAATCTAGTTTTAATTTACATACACAAAATTGTATTTATAATTTTTTCTGCAGTAGTGCTTAGTAGTTTTATGAATATTTTTTTTATCATGTGGAACCTGCTGGAATGGTGGTTTAAATCTCAATTATTTGAAGGCACTCAAATAAAAATATGACAAAAAAGAAAAGTGTTTTTTAAATAAAAAGTGTGATTGTTATTTTCTAGGCCTTCACGGAGCGGACCCAGTTCCTCCAGGCTGTGGGGAGGGCTCTGTCCTGGGTCCAGCAGCAGGAGAGGAAGGCTTTAATGGACGACCACGTGGCTCTCCTCCCTGACGACCTGACCAAGCAGGTGGTGACATGCCGAGGGGTCCAGAGCGGCCTGCGGGCCTACCAGGGGGAGTTGGCCTCTCTGTGGGTCCAGGGTCGTGACCTGGAGAGGGACGCCACGGACCAGGAGCGGGGGGAGACCGTGACCAGGCTGGAGGAGCTCCAGAGGGTCTTTGAGACAGCCTTCCAGAGAACCACCCATCGCCTGCAGGACCTGGACAGAGCCCTGACCTCCAGGAAGTACTTCAAGGTCGACCTGGATAGGACGTGTCACTGGCTGAGACGGGCAGATGGCATTACCTTCCCCGAGATTGACTTCACCTGCAACGCCGATGACGATTCGGAACTGCAGGTTCGACTGGCGAAGTTCCAGAACGTTCTAGAGCAGGCGTCGGAATACGAGAACCTCCTACTCATCGTCCAGAGGGTGGGGCAGGAGATTCTCCCCTCGCTAAAGGAGGTAGACCACTGCTACCTGGACGAGAAGCTCAACGCCCTCCCTCAACAATACAACAGCATCCTAGCGTTAGCCAAAGAGAAGAGGGACAGGATCCAGCAGGCTATCCTAGAGAGAAAGGACTACGACTGCTTCTTCAATGTCACTTGTAGAGCATTGGAGGAGCTTCAGGAGCAGTTAGACGGTTTAGCGAAACGGACAGTCAGTATTCAAGAACAAGAAGTTGTTCATCTCCGTCATGACCATAGAGATCTGTCTGAAAGCCTGTCTCAGCTCAGCCCTGCGGTGAGAGAGCTGAGGAGGAAGACTGAGGGGTTTCTCAGCAGGGGCCAACGATGCCATGCTGAGGAGACAGAACAGCTGGTTAACCTCCATGACAATCTGAAGAGGACCATTGACCAGAGACTGAAACATCTTGACGACTCATTGAAAACATTGGCAGAGTATAATGCAACATCAGCAAAACTAGACTCTGAGTTGAAGTCAGTGAAAGAGCAGTTCACTAGAATGAAGGCAGACTCAGACACCACATTAGGTGGCACAGAGAGACTGACGAGTCTTTACACACTGCTGGAAGATCTGGAAAGGATGGGCTCTCACCTGGAGAGACTCACCCAACATACAGAAGACCTGGGATTGAACTGTGATCCTGCCGCCATCCAGGCCTCCAGAGAGGTAGTGACCTCACATCAAAAAGAGCTGCAGTCCGTAAGGTCGGAAGTAAAAGATTGTGTTACAGAATGTGAAAACTGTCTCAAGAAGGACAAAGAATTTGAGAAAGAGACTGGGCGGACATCAGATTGGCTGAAGAGTCTGAGGAAGAAGCTTGGGGAACCATTGACCCTTCCAGAGGTGAAAGTTGAGATGGTAGAGGAGGAGGTCCGGAGACTGAAGGTGGTAGAGGAAGAGGTGCAGTCCAGAATGAGGGTAGCAGATGCCATGGGCAGCAGGGAGAAGCAGAGATACAGCAGTAGAAATGAGGCCTGCCCTGCCCATGTGGAGGCTAACCTAGAGGAGCTGGCTAAACTGAGGGCTGACATCCAACAAGCACTTAGAACCAAGCAGGTAAATATACTATACTATTGTGTAATGTATGTGTACACACTGGATCTAAAGATAGTGTTTAAAAATGAGCATACGATATCAAATCTAGTTTTTTTTACGATGTTGTAAATCATAACTGTTGGCTGAAGTAGCTGAAAAGGGAGCCTTGTTTTTACATAAACCTAGTCTATCATTGATGATCTGACTCATCTGTAATAACCTCTCCCCCATGTTATCAATATTAACAGGCTTTGTCTGAAAGGACATTCATAACAGACCAGTTAAATGAATATTGTCATGATCTCGCGATAAGTAGTTCAGTTATTTATCTGAGTAGTCTCATGATGATTTAATCTGTCCTAGTGAATTACTTATCCTGGATACAATCATCCCCTGATAACTGATTCAATAATTCTTAAAACATTCTCTCATTAATGAGCAGTGAGTGAGTGGTTGCTACTCATTATCCTCTTGACCTTTGGCATACAGTAAGCACATTCATTCATTTTGTGTGGACTTTAGCTGAGCCTGGATCAGACTCTGTCCCTGGTCAAGAGGCACCAATCCACCCAGCAGTCAGCCCGCAAGTGGCTTGACGAAGCTGGGGCTTTTCTCCAGAGAACCACCCTGGGAATAGAGCTGGAGAACCAGACAGAGAGCCTCAGGGAGCTGGAGGAGATCTCAGCCCAGGAACTGGCCTTCATGGCTAAACTAGATGAGCTGGAGACCCTGGGTGCTCAGCTGGATGGTCTGGTGGGGCTGGAAGTGACGAAGGAGATGAAAGAAAGTGAAAGAAAGAAAGAAGGTGTGGAGGTAATGCGACAGAAGGGGTCAGAGGTCAAAGAGCAGCTGAAGGGTTACCGGGAGGATCTGCAGAGGTAAGGTCTCACATGGTGTGAGTGTGCGGTGTGTGCATGTGTTACAGAATCTAACTGCTCTAAAATGAATGTGTCATCTGTAGCTGTGCTGCTCAGTGGAGCTCCTTCCAGACGGAGAGAGAGGAGCTGATTGGACAAATGAATGAAACAGGAAGTATGATGACTGCGTTCCCCTCGGCGAAGGCAGCCAATAGCCAGGAGGCTGAGGACAAACTCCAGAGTTACAAGGTAAGCTATGACTGTTTATGACTTATTATCAATGTTTTCTTTCACTGAATTTCTGTAATTTCTGTTGTAAATTTGTGGAAGTTCTCTATGA
Organism: Oncorhynchus mykiss; assembly: GCF_013265735.2. Taxonomy (NCBI): domain Eukaryota; kingdom Metazoa; phylum Chordata; class Actinopteri; order Salmoniformes; family Salmonidae; genus Oncorhynchus; species Oncorhynchus mykiss. The sequence continues at coordinate 24,310,480 of NC_048568.1, forward strand.
TTTCTTCTGCTCTCTCTCTCTCTCTCTCTCTCTCTCTCTCTCTCTCTCTTTCTCTCTCTCTCTCTTTCTCTCTCTCTCTCTCTCTCTCTCTCTCTCTTTCTTCTCTTCTTGCAACTTAAACTTCCCTCTCTCTGTCTCTCTCGTCTCATCTCTCTAGTCTCTGGTGATTCTGATTGATGGGTGTGAACCCACCCTGACTGGCCTGAAAGAGAAGGCCACAGATTTGGCTCTGGTTGGGTCTGAGTCCAGCAAAGCTGCTATTGGTCACTCTGTGTCATCTTTATGGCAACGTTGGACCCGCCTGCGCAGCGTGGCGCGAGCCCAGGAGAGAGCGCTGGAGGACACAGCTCGGGACTGGAGGAGCTTCAGGGAGAAGGTAGGAGATCTGTCTATATCAACATACAGTATGTGTATATTAGCTTGGGAAAATGTAGTTATTGTAGATTCACACACTGTATGTAGTATTCCAGCAGGCACATTGGCAATTTGAACACTTTAGGCTACCTGTGGTTTTCAGCAGCTAACAGATTCAGTCCACGTATTTTCAAATACATTCCATAGAACAGTGCTCCCCTTGTTGATACTTTTGAGGAGTGGGTTGAGGCTCAGCCTTTATGCCTCTGAGATCAGTAGTTACTCTAAGAATTCATACTGCTGTGGATTTAGGTCACTTCTGTTGGATGTTAGCTCAGATACAGCCACTACTCAGTGGGTGTACACTGATGTAATTCTAGGCATCAGGCCAGCGATGAGCTCCCGCCAAAGCCTTCCATCCACTTCCAACTCACAAGGGCTCCCACAAAGCGTTACTCCTTAACAGGAAATTATGTCATCAGATAGGACATGCTCACATCCTTTGATGTGACGTGTTCTTGTTGCCTGGGGCCTTTCTTTGGGGCCATTGTTCAACTGGACATGACATCACCGTTATAAATGACTGGGTCAGTTTCCTGTGGCTGGTTCTATGCACCACAACAGGAAGAACAAGGACAACACAAAAGGACTTAAAGAAATAATTAACTAGAAGAGAGAAGTAACCACCGAGCTCCAGAGTTTTGGTCTAACCTAATCAGTACACTGTTGTAACTTAATTAACAATTGCTTAACTATTACCTTGGCTAACATATCACAAAATATACATTTCTACTAAAAACATTCCTGAATTTCTATTGACATGTTTCTGTTCAGCATGAAATATTTCTGTCTCTGTCCTCAGATGGAGAAGGTACGGTCTGTGTCAGTAGACCTCCATGCTCGTGTGCCAGACAGCACAGTGGAGAAGGCAGCCACCAGGGCGGCGCTACAGAACCTGTTGGAATACCATGACTCCTTCAGCCTGGAGGTGGAGAGAGAGCAGTCAGCCCTGGCCCTGCTGGGGCAACACACACTCAGCCTGATAGGAGAGGACCAGGAGGAAGAGGATATGGAGATGGAGAAAACTGACAAGACTAGAGAAGAGACACCCTGTCTGAAGGAGATCAGGAGTATGCTGGAGATATATGAGAGGTAAACGCGGGGGGGGGGGGGGTAATTTTGCATTTGTGCTATGGCTAAATGTATTCTATTGGTTCTACTAAATTATCGCTACTGTGTTGACGGTGAAGGAGGTTTGAGATGAAAATCCAATTTCTATGTAATAAGACAATGAGGTATCATCTTATGTCATGTGTGTCTCCAGCCTGGTGCTGCAGGTGCGTGGTAGCAGGGCCCAGGTGCAGCAGGAGCTGAGGGAGAGGGAGGAGGTGGAGCGGGAGCTAGGACTGGTGAAGGGATGGATCCAGGACACCAGGGGACTGCTACTGAGCCCTTCATCTGACCTGGACTCACTGCTGCATGAGCTAGAGGTACGAGTGTGTAGACTCACAATCACAATCACACACGCACACACACAGACCGCTTGACCTGTTTAAAGACACACTTTTTTCCATGTCCAAAAAGTCTGCAGCCAGTAGTAATCCCTTATTGTCAATCTATCACACAGACAGCCCATGGTGAGGTCATCAGTAGGCGCCAGAGTGTGGAGAGGATGGTGGAGCTGCAACAGAACAAGTACCAGGACCTCCAGACAGCCCTGCCCTCTGAACTGAGCATGCAGCTGGCTGAGGTGACACTCGCCCTGGGCTCCGCTGAGGACCAGGTACCTTCCCCCTCTGGAACTCCCCCCTCTGGAACAATGGGTGATCTTAGTTAGTTAGTTAATAAATTAGTCAGTTGTACTGCTGATTATATAAATCTGTTGTAATTCAAATGTATATTCTTAGATTAGACCTATATACTCTGTGGGTCTGACAGTTTTGGTGGTTCTTCTTGCATTTGGTCTCTAGGGGGCACTCTGACACAAGCTTTTCGGAAATGTGTCGTGGCATAATAATGAGACAAATTAGAGTTCAATAGGAGATTATGGCACCCTTATAAATGTCCATGGATATTTTATCATTCTAATATCTGCCATGACTGTTCCAGGTCCAGTCGAGGGAGAGAGAGGTGCAGCAGACCAGAGATGTGAAGGAGGACTTTAGTTCCAGACTGCAGGACATTGAGGGGAAGTTGAAGACCATCTCTCTGAAGATCAGTGAGAAGGCTACAGACCTGGAGCAGGCCAAGGAGGAAACCAAGGTAATTAGCCCTCATTAAACTGGCAATACATTTTCAGACATTTAGGTTAATGATTGGTCTATAGGGGTATTAGTGAAGACTTGGAATGACAAGAGCTGCCCCCCTGCTTTCAAGAGTGACCCACTTCTGTGAGAAATATTCCAGATGGGATTCTTATACCTCCTCCCTCCACCCATCCACTTCCCCCTCTTCCTCTATCTCTCTCCCTGTAGTGTCTGTGTGAAGAGTGTGAGGGTTGTGGTCGCTCCCTGGCTGAGCTGGTTGTAGCAGTACAGGAGTTTGGGGACCAGAACCCTCTACTGTGTAAGCAGCTGGGAGACGCCCTGTCCAGACTGGCTGAGGTCCAGCGCCTGACCACACAACAGGCCCAGGAACGGGCCAACCAACTACACAAGGTCAGATGTCTATCCGTATCTGTCATCAATCTTAACTCTTCCATTAGGCAATAAGCTGTGGTAGCATGACTTCCTAACATATAGGGCGGCAGGTAGCCTTGCGGTTAAGAAGAGTTGAGCCAGTAACCAAAAGGTTGCTGGTTGGAATCCCTGTGCCTACTCGGTGAAAAAACTGTCAATGTGCCCTTGAGCAAGGCACTTAACCCTGATTGCTCCTGTAAATTACTCTGGAAAAAGCATCTGCTAAACGATAAAATAAAAAAATGTATATGGCGATGACAATGATATTCAGAGGAGTATGTCTCTCACTCGCCTCCTTCTCTCCTCTCTCCTCACCTCTCCTTTCTCATGTACCACCCTGTGTGCTGAGCAGGCAGAGCAGCAGCTGGAGGAGTATAAGGGGATGAGGCAGTTCCTCCTGGGCTGGGCTGAGAAAGCAGAGACCCTGGTCACTGGCAACATAATCTGGAGCTCCGCCTCTCAGCTTCAGGAGCAAATCAGAGCCCACCAGGTGGGTGTCTCATTATTGAGTGACATAAAGGGCAGCCAGTCAGGTTCTTTAGTGTTGTCCATAGCCTGAGTGATGTCTGTTTAGCGCTCCTTCTATCTCTACCGCTCTGTGTTCCCATGGTGACAGGCGGTGCTGCGAGAGTGTCGTGGTCTCCATGGTGACCTGGAGGCCATGGGGGAAAGGGAAGGGCAGCTGGGGGAGGTGCTACAGATGGAGGGGTGGAGCCAGCAGGTGAAACAACTGAGCAGATGCACTGAGGAGTTGCAGCAGAGCGCAAAGACACGCCTCCAGAGCCTGCAGGATGCAGCCAAGGTAACTAACACACCTGTCATTATTTAACCAAGGTAACGCACCTGTTATTAAAACTTTTGTGACTTGAATTTAACATAAATCTGAAGACTGTTATTTATCTAATCAAATAACTATGTTTAATTGTTACCTGATTAAATGAATAATGTAACAATCAACTCATTAGGATTTGGGGCACCATGAGAGCGGTTCTTTAAAGAGTTACCATCTCCCTATTTAAAGGTCTTTACCTATCACATCTGTAAACAATCAACTTATTAATCATAACCTCGTATCATATCATCATTCTGAACAGTCGTAACCTCCTTGCATCTACCCTCTGTAGTGCCTTGCGGTCGGAGGCCGAGCATTTGCCGTACCAGGCAGTGATGCAACCACTCTCGATGTTGCAGCTGTAGAACCTTATGAGGATCTCAGGACCCATGCCAAATCTTTTTAGTTTCCTGAGGGGGAATAGGCTTTGTCGTGCCCTCTTTACGACTGTCTTGGTGTGTTTGGACAATTCTAGTTTGTTGTTGATGTGGACACCAAGGAACTTGTAGCTCTCAACCTGCTCCACTACAGCCCGGTCGATGAGAATGGGGGCGTGCTCAGTCCTCCTTTTCCTGTAGTCCACAATCATCTCCTTAGTCTTGGTTAGGATGTTATTCTGGCACCCCCAGGGCAGGTCTCTGACCTCCTCCCTATAGGCTGTCTCGTTGTTGTCGGTGATCAGGCCTACCACTGTTGTGCCGTCTGCAAACTTAATGATGGTGTTGGAGTCGTGCCTGGCCATGCAGTCGTGGGTGAACAGGAGTACAGGAGGGGACATGTTGAAAATGTCAGTGAAGACACCTGCCAGTTGGTCAGCACATGCCAGGAGCACACATCCTGGTAATCCATCTGGCCCCGCAGCTTTGTGAATGTTGGCCTGTTTAAAGGTCTTACTCACGTCGACTACGGAGAGCATGATCACTCCGCCGTCCAGAACAGATGATGCTCTCATGCATGCCTCAGTGTTGCTTGCCTCGAAGCAAGCATAGAAGTGATTTAGCTCGTCTGGTAGGCTCGTGTCACTGGGCAGCTTGCAGCTGTGCTTCCCTTTGTAGTCTGTAATAGTTTGCAAACCCTGCCACATAAGACGAGTGTCGGAGCCGGTGTAGTATGATTCAATCTAAGTGTTCTATAGATCGTCTCTGACCATTCCCCATGTTCCATGTTAGAAATATTGTTCCAGTATTCGCTTTTGAACGTGTTAGAGTTTTGTTGGGAAAAAAATTATTGAAACAAAGGACATTCCTTTGGTGAATATTGGAGAGGGAGGGCTGAATCTTCTTTCCTTGATTTACAACAAGACGTGAGTTGTTAATCCCATCTATTTCTTTCCTCTCCCCTCTGTGGGTGAGATGGGTCTGAGTGAAGTTATTCATTACAAACCTGATCTGACCTATTTGTATTCTCGTGGACAGTCATGACAAAATCCACAAAAAAATACAATAAAGCCTGTCACCTTTTTATAACCTCACAACGTACCTGTCATTATTACCAACAAAATCTGTCCTAATAGCACCCACTTTTTACAACCTGGTAACATGCCTCAGTGGTGTAGAGTTTTTGCCCATCAGTTAACCCACCTTTTGTGGAAAAATGAATGTAAAGTATAAGGAGCGTACTTTTTCAACGCAACCGGCGATCAGAATTTACCCGACATGTTTTTTTTACCACTACATCACCATTATGTTGTGCAACATTCTGCCGGTCCTTACCCATGATTTTAATGCTGCGTCCATCACAGCCAATGAAAGTAATTAAAAGATAACTTATACTAAACAAAAATATAAACGCAAAATGCAACAATTTCAACGATTTCAGCGGGTGCCAGGCCAGCCAATCAGAATGAGTTTTTCCCCAGAAAGAGCTTTATTACAGACAGAAATACTCCTCAGTTTCATCAGCTGTCTAGGTGGCTGGTCTCAGATGATCCCGGTGGGTGAAGAAGCTGGATGTGGAGGTCCTAGGTTGGCGTGTTTACACGTGGTCTGCGGTTGTGAGGTTGGTTGGATGTACTGCCAAATTCTCTGAAATGACGTTGGAGGCAGCTTATGGTAGAGAAATTAACATTCAATACTCTGGCAACAGTTATGGTGGACGTTCCTGCAGATAGCATGACAATTGCACGCTCCCTCAAAACTTGAGACATCTGTTGCATTGTGTTGTGTGACAAAACTTCACATTTTAGAATGGCCTTTTATTGTCCCCAACACAAGGTGCACCTGTGTAATGATCATGCCGTTAAATCAGCTTCTTGATATGCCACATCTGTCAGGAGGATGGATTATCTTGGCAAAGGAGAAATTCTGACTAACAGTGATGTAAACAAATGTGTGCACATCATTTGAGATAAATAAGCTTTTTGTGTATATGGAACATTTCTAGGATCTTGTATTTCAGCTCATGAAACATGGGACTAACACTTGACATGTTGCCTTTATATTTTTGTTCAGTATAGTATGTGGGTACTTACTGTATTAAGTTAATGGCAACATCACACAAACCCAGACTCTGGTGTTGTACCTTGATTCAGACCTGGGTACGTTCCTGTGTCCAACAAACCAGGAAGACCCAGTTAAACCAGTTGCAAACAGGAATCCAGGAAATGACAGAAATAATGCAGTTAAGAATGCGGCTGTTACTAGAGCGTTTATTGACACCACACTTCCATCTTGTGGTCATTACCAGTCCCTACACTAGTCTTTCCACCAGCCGTAAGCCTAGAAGGCTGGTGCGCGAGGCTAACTGCATCAGAACTGCATCAGCACTACAGACTCTAGGCCTGGGTTGCTGTAATCTTTTAATTTGTCTTGACTGCCCTGCAGTAGCCTAGTCTGTTTCTAATAATCACTAATGGCATTGTGAGATTTAGTTAGGGGGGGGGGGGGTTTCAGTAAATATTGTGGAACTATGGAACTGGAACTGTCTTACCTGTGTGTCTCCCATCAGGACATGGTTCGCCTGGAGGCTGAGGTGAAGACCCTGCATGACTCTCTGGACCAGGCCCAGCTCACACTCACCTCTCCTGACCTAGCACGACTCAGCCTCAGGGAGCAGCTCACACACAGACAGGTAAACACTTATGGAGATAGATCACTGCCATAATCTGTCACAATGGTATGCTTCCACCCACCTGACTTGACCACCCACTCAGACTGGTATTAAAACCCACAACACAGGTAACCACCCACATACTAGAGACAGATACTGAGGAACACTGGAACAGCATTGTACTACAAAACATATACATTATTCCCTTTAAACATTCCTGTTCGTCCTGTCCACCCAGCGTCTGTTGGTGGAGATGGAGGCCTTCAAGCAGCAGGTGCAGGCGGTACAGCTGTGTCAGAGCGCCCTCCGGCTGCCGGAGGAGGTAGTGGCCAGCCTGTCCATCTGCAGAACAGCCCAGAGCCTGCAGCAGGAGGCCAGCCAGCTACAGCACACCACAATCCAACAGTGCAACATTCTACAGGTAGGGGTCGACAGCCACAGCATCATATCAAATGATACATTATTCTGATACAGAAGATATAGTCATCGTAAAGCTGAGAAAGCTGCGTGGGACTGCTGGGCAAAGTAAGTAACAGCAGTCATTCAGCTGTGCTGTTATAGGGCAGGGCACAACAACTGTTTCTGTGTGACAAGCTGTCTCGCTAAAACAGACAAATGGCAAAAGGAGCAGCTGTGGGCTGGACATTCTCTTTTCTGTGTGCTCAGCTCAGGATTCTTCTTAAAGACGCAGTCTGGGATCTTACACATTTGTAACATATACAAAATGGATGAGGTCATTCTTGGGGATCCGTTTTGGCTTGTGAGCACATTTTCAAAAAGTACTGTCTGAAATGATAAAAAACCTTTGGAGCATCACTTTAACTTAGTGGTTCAGGGCTGATTTGGTTGTTAAGCTGGTTTTGGTAAAGATTAGGTCTGGGAGGGATGAGCTGACCTTGAATGGGCTGTTAAAAGGTAGAAGGCAGAGTAACCAACTAAACCATCTTTAACATACTCTCTGTGCAAGGGTGCTTGTTGTTATAAACCCCAAAGAAACAAACAATTATGCCATTACTGTGTAACTATCATTTCACTATACTTTCTTAGTAAATACCTGATTTTAGTTGGAGTTGACCCCAACCTGCTTTGGACTCTCTTTCCCAGGAGGCCGTGGTGCAGTATGAGCAGTATGAGCAGGAAGTGAGGAACCTCCAGAGGCTGATAGAGGAAGCTCACCGCATCATACAGGACCGACCCGTTTCAACCAGTAACATACATGAACTACAGGCCCAGATACACCACCATGAGGTGAGAGATATAGATATATTGTATATGTACACACACACACACACGCACACACACACACTCACACATACACGCGCGCACACACAACACACACACAAACAGTGAGTTCCAGGTCAAGCATCATATGTCTTCTCCTGACTGCTCCTGACTGAGGAAAGAAAACACTATCTTTGTTCACTGGTTTATATTCATTATGACATAACACGAACACACTCTGTCTTCAACTCTGCACTAAATACTTCAACTCAGGAGTCAAATATTTGTCTTATTATTAGACGTATTTGACTAAACAGGATATAGTTTTTTTTAATTGACTCCTCAGTTTCACTTTCTTGATTCTCTCAGATGTCTTGAAGCTCAGTTGGGTCATGGCTGCAATTTAGTCTATTTTATCTCTAAAGATTGACATGATGTATTTTATCTCTCTAAAGATTGACATGATGTATTTTATCTCTAAAGATGGACATGATGTATTTTATCTCTAAAGATGGACATGATGTATTTTATCTCTCTAAAGATGGACATGATGTCTACACTAAAGTTGTATCTCTACTGAAGATCAATGATTGTGTCATACAGCATATTCTATTTTTTATTCACCCCAATGAACTTTCAATCATAGCCTGGTCCCAGATCTGTTTGGGCTGTTTTGCCAACTCCCAATGACCATTCAGAGTTAGCAAGACAGCAAAAACAGAATTGGTACCAGGAACTTTCAATCATACCTATCAGGGGAAATAGTAGGCCTGTGCAGCTCATATTGTATTTAAATAAAGTGACCCACTTCAGCTTCAAAGTATGATAATAGAGTGATGATAGAGTGGAAGGAAGAGAATGTTGTTCAGAGGCTGTGACTCATACAGTATCTCCTGTCTGCATAGTAATCTCCCCATTCACTGTAGCTTCAACCTGCAGTGTTGGCTGAGTCCTGTCAGTCCCTACAGGGATGAATAGAATAGAATAGAATAGAAAACCACTACTGGGTTTAAAACCTGCTTATAACACAGTTGCATGATGTGACAGTGGCCATTTTACATGGGCTCTGTTCCTCTCTCTCTCTCTCTCTCTCTCTCTCTCTCTCTCTCTCTCTCTCTCTCTCTCCATCTCCAAAACAAATACATTCCAATCTTATCTGATTTCACCTCCACTGACGTGACTGTGCACACAGAGAAGGATATATTCTGCAAATGGATGAGATTCTGATTTGACATACTGTAGCTACACCCGACTGCAGTATCAGACGGCACATTTCAAGCCTTGTGCTTTACACTGCAGTTTGCAGACTTTGCTGAGTGTGTGTTTGATCCTTCCTGCAGAGCGAGAGAGACACACATGCATTGCGGGCACACACACACACACACACACATTTTGGGGAGAGAGATGAAGACACACATACACACAGATTCTTGTGTGCTCGTATTTGACCACAGCTGCAGTCTTATTCACTGTGCTGTAGTTGTTTGGCTTGGTTGAGTGTTGGCTGAGTTCAACAAAAAGGGATACCTAGTCAGTTGTACAACTGAATGCATTCAACTGAAATGTGAATCAGAGAGGTGCGGGGGCCATAATCGACATCCACGTCTTCGGCGCCCGGGGAACAGTGGATTAACTGCCTTGCTCAGGGGCAGAACAACATATTTTTACCTTGTCAGCTCGGGGACTCGATACAGCAACCTGGCCCAGCGCTCTAACCACTAGGCTGCCTGCTCCCCTGAGCTGATAGCTGCAGTTCTACTGCCTCACCTCAGTCTGATTATCAGTGCATCCACCATCTGGGAGAGAAAAAGCGAGGGAGTAGAGGGAGGGAGGGAGAGGAGGGAGTGAGAGAGAGAGGGACGGAGAGGAGGAGACTGAACTCACTGCCCATAGTGGGTCAGTAATCTGACACCCGCTCTGTAATTCTTTCACCCTCCTCCCTCCACCCTCTCTTTTCCCGGCTCTCTTTTGTTGTCAGGAATTCTTCCTTAGGATTGGAGGAGGGAGGGGTAGCTGTGATCTCACTTCCTGTCTCTCAACCCTTTGTGTGTGTGTGAGAGAGTCGAGGAGAGATTTGCACTGCTTCAGTTAGCTCTCTCTCTTCCTCTCTCTCTCTCTCTCTCTCTCTCGCTCTCTCTCTCTCTCTCTCTCTCTACCAAACCTTCTGTCTATCGAGCTTACCACTGTGCCTCACCCGCCTCTACGCTGCTCTGATTGGCTTAGAGGAACCAGAGAGTGTGTGTATGTATGTGTGTCACAGGGACAGAGCCAGTGCTATTCTCGCTCTCATACACACAGCAAGATCGAGAGAGGAGACAGAGAAGAGAAATGCGCTCGCTCCACTTATTCTTCACCCACCGGTGCTTTTCTCTGCACCGCATTCAACGCTGAACCAACCTACCCCCCTTTCTAGGAGCCTATTTAGTCAGACCTATTGATTTTCTTATTGTGGACTGAACCACGAAGTGTTGATCCCGGGGGTGTTTTGACCGGTGGTTGGGATGTTTTGACAGGAGCTAGCCCTGAAGATCCGAGGCTACCAGGAGCAGATAGCGTCCCTGAACTCCAAGTGTAAGATGCTGACGGTGAAGGCCAAGCACGCCACCATGCTGCTGACGGTCAGTGAGGTGGAGGGGCTGTCTGACGGTATGGACGAGCTCAGCGACGAGGAGCTGCCCACCAAACAACCGCCGGCACACCCCTCAGTCGTCATGGTGAGGGACTGGGGTTTGAAAATGACCCCCTGTGTCTGTATCCCCTTATGTGTCTCGCTCCCCTCTGTCTCTGCAGGTAGTTTCTGTTTACTCTGGGTCTGTCTGTTTGTCTCTCAGTATATGTAGATCTGTCTCTTTCTGTGTGTTGTATTGGTATGTTTAGGCCTAATCTAGGGGCAGTCTTTCTGTTCTGTCTGTCTCTCTGCAGTGTATATACTGTATATCTGCTACTGCACCTTGCTGTCTCTGCTGACATGGTATCTACCTCAGTATAGTCTTTCTATTCTCACCTGTCCCTGTATTCCACTCTCTCTCTTTTTTCCCTGTCTCGTTCTTTCTATTTGAAGTCCTAAATCAGTTTCCCCCTGCTGGTGTCTGTTGCTGTTTGTGCTGGTGTCTCAACAGGCCAGGAAACAGGATGTGTGTGTGTGTGTGTGTGTGTGTGTGTGTGTGTGTGTGTGTGTGTGTGTGTGTGTGTGACTATGCTTGTATGTACCAATTGGGTATACACCGTCAATCATGCATTGTCACACGATGAGGACACTAACATCACTGTTAAGTTTATGGTTCCCACACAGTGTAGTATCCAGCAGCGGGACATTGCCTGGTGTTGCATCATGGGGCCCGGGAAAGGCCTGAAAATGACTTTTGACAGGGTCCAACTCTGTCAGCCAAGTTCCACTATAACCGCCAAAAACAGCCCAATAGGGCTCGGCTCGCATTTCAGGTCTGCTCTCTACTGAGGCAGGCAAACAGGCAGACAGGGAGGGAGGGAGACAACTGTGCTGCTGTTCTCTACTGTAGGGCCAGCTGTAGCTCACTCCCCCAGTCTAACTGTCTGTTGTTAACTCTATACTGGCTGCACTGGCCTCTCTCATGTAGAATATAGAGCCAGGGTTTAGATGTTTCAAAGAGAAACTGTAATTTGTTGTAAGTTGTTATGGTGCAGAATGTGCTGTTGCTGTACTTTCTGTGTGTGTACTGCTTCAAAGACAGAAAGACATTGAGGTATAAGCCTGCAACAATGTATATTTAGCTGTCCCTGGTGTGAGTGTACGCGCAGGAGTTTTATTTCCTAGCATTGGCCATTCCATTCCCCTGATACATCCTGTAAAAAGCCTTGTGGGTCATCCATTGCAATTGCTTTCCAGCTTCACTAAGGGTTTCTTTGTCTAGCTGCAGATAGCTACAGTACAGTACAGTAGCTGACGCTATATTCCTGTGCTTTTAGTGCGTCTGTAAGGCTTGGGGTTGTGTTCTATCAATACTTGTAATGTGATCTCATTGAGACACTATTTGATTACCTCCTGTCTAATTAATCAGTAGTGTGCTTACTCTGCTAAGTCCACCCTTCACTCTATTCATTATGCTTATGTTGTCTCTTTCCTCTTTCTCTCCCTTTCTCTCCATTTCACTCCCTCTTTCTTTTTTGACTTTGTGTATTTATTCCTGTGCTCTCTCTCCATTCTCATACTCCTCTTTCTTGTCTCTCTTTCTCTGTCTTTTCTCTCTTTCTTTCTGGCCCCTCTCTCTATATTTCTCGCTGTCTATTTCTCCATATGGTTGTGTGTGTGTGTGTGGTCAGATGACAGCAGGCCGCTGTCACACACTCCTCTCCCCCGTAACAGAGGAGTCAGGGGAGGAGGGCACCAACAGCGAGGTCTCCTCTCCCGCCTGCCGCTCCCCCTCACCAGGGGCTAACGCTGACACTCCCCTTAACCAGGTACTGCACCGGCGCACCCCCCAACTGCCTCCCACCCATTCTCCTGCCCCTGCTACTACTATCCCAACGACCCCTAACTACCTTCATCCTACCCTTCACTGTGCCTCCTATAAAGTACATGTGCTGTGTACCTATAACATGTGTACACATGTGTACATGTGTACATGTGCTGTGTACCTATAATCTGTCCCAACAGCGCTCTCTGAGACTGCAGGCATGGCCATCTTACCACTATCTCCTGAGTAGACCGATTCCCTTGTTTCTCTATAAGCAGGGTTGTTGGTGAATTGCAATTGGTCATTCATTGTCTCAAAGCTTCACAACAGTTGTATAGCTTTAGAAGTGGAAATACTAAACGTCAATCAGAGTTTAGTCTTCGATGCTGTACTAGTACTATTTACTAGGAAGTTGTACATGTAGAAGCTGCACTTAAAAAACACCCAGTGCAGATATCCTCTAAATATTTGGGTGTGGAATCTTAGGCTTACTATGGTTATAATGGCTTCCAGCATCTGGCTGGCATATGGCTAACTACATTAGGAGACAGCAACGCAATTACAGGGTTTGTGCTCAGGCTAGAATGAAAGGAGGCCGGTGCGAAGGCAAAGAAATATCAATGGAGTTCAATATCTACAGTACCAGTCAAAAGTCTGGACACACCTACTTTTCTTTATTTTTACTATGTTCTACATTGCAGAAGATGGCCCTATTTGGTAAAAGACCAAGTCCATATTATGGCAAGAACAGCTCAAAGAGAAAACAACAGTCCATCATTACTTTAAGACATGAAGGTCAGTCAATCCAGAACATTTCAAGAACTTTGAACGTTTCTTCAAGTGCAGTCGCAAAAACCATCAAGCGCTATGATGAAACTGGCTCTCATGAGGACCGCCACAGGAAAGGAAGACCCAGAGTTCATTGGAGTTAACTGCATCTCAGATTGCAGACGAAATAAGAGTTCAAGTAACAGACATCTCAACATCAACTGTTCAGAGGAGAATGCGTGAATCAGGCCTTCATGGTCGAATTCCTACAAAGAAACCACTACTAAAGGACACCGTTAATAAGAAGAGACTTGCTGGGCCAAGAAACATGAGCAATGGACATTAGACTGGTGGAAATCTGTCCTTTGGTCTGATGAGTCCAAATGTGAGATTCTTGGTTCCAACCGCCATGTCTTTGTGAGACGCAGAGTACGGATGATCTCCGCATGTGTGGTTCCCACTGTGAAGCATGGAGGAGGAGGTGTGGGGGTGCTTTGATGGTGACACTGTCTGTGATTTATTTAGAATTCAAGGCACACTTAACCAGCATGGCTATCACAGCATTCTGCAGCGATACGCCATCCCTTCTGGTTTGCGCTGAGTGGGACTATCATTTGTCTTTCAACAGGACAATGACCCAACACACCTCCGTGTAAGGGCTATTTGGCCAAGAAGGAGAGTGATGGAGTGCTGCATCAGATGACCTGGCCTCCACAATCACCCAACCTAAACCAATTGAGATGGTTTGGGATGAGTTGGACTCCAGAGTGAAGGAAAAGCAGCCAACAAGTGCTCAGCATATGTGGGAACTCCTTCAAGACTGTTGGAAAAGCATTCTTCATGAAACTGAGAGAGGCCAAGAGTGTGCAAAGCTGTCATCAAGGCAAAGAGTGGCTACTTTGAAGAATCTAAAATCTAAAATATATTTGATTTGTTTAACACTTTTTTGGTTACTACATGATTCCGTACGTGTTATTTCATAGTTTTGATGTCTTCACTATTATTCTACAATGTAGAAAATAGTAAAAATAAAGAAAAACCCTTGAATGAGTAGGTGTGTCCAAACTTTTGACTGGTACTGTATATCGCACTAAAAACCATGAAAGGAATAACCGAAGGAGGCCGATATGCAAAAATGGACAGTTTAAATGTATTTAATTAAAGCTCGAAAGAATACAAAGGGTCAAAGGGCAAGGCGCTATGCAAAAATGTAACAACAACCCACACTCTCACACTCTGATCTGTTGTGTATTATAGGGCCGGGCCCCTCTGAGTCGGGCCCCTCTACAGGAGCTGTATGACCCCTCTCTAGAGTCCAATGCCAACCTGGATGACCTGCAGCGCTCCTGGGAAACACTCAAGAATGTGGTACGTCAGCTCAACAGCTATCCACTAACATAAACAAACCGTTACTGTATAAACACTGACCTGTCTCTTCTCTGAGTTATTTTTAGACCTATTTAACTATCCAGTTGTTAAAATGAATGAATGAAATAATGACTGTATGTCTCCCTCTCCTTCTCTCCTCCTCTCTCGCTCTCTTCCTCTTTTTTCTTCCCTCTCTCTCCCTCTCTCTCCTCCTCTCTCTCCTCCTCTCTCTCCTCCCCCCTCTCTCTCTCTTCTCTCTCTCCCTCTCCTTCTCTCCCTCTCTCTCCTCCCCTACTCTCTCTCCCCTACTCTCTCTCCCTCTCTCTCTCTCCTACCTTCTCTCTCCCTCTCCTCCTCTCCCTATATAGATCAGTGAGAAGCAGAAGACTCTGTATGAGGCTTTGGAGCGCCAGCAGCACTACCAGGAGTCCCTCCAGTCAATCTCTACCAAGATGGAGTCTATAGAGGGAGCTCTCAATGAGGGCCTAGAGTCCCGCAAGAGCCCTGAGAGCCAGATGGCTGCACACCAGGTGAGAGAGATAGGGAGAGCGATAGACAGAAAGAGGAAGAGGGATGGGGACTTTAGGAAAGGAGAGAAAGTGGGGGTAGGGTGTTGAGGCGGATATTCAGAAAAGGACAGAGATACAGAAAAGAAAAGAGGGGGAGAGGGGGATGTAAAAGCAGAAAGGGAGAGACATTTAGATTTTATTTGCACTAGCCAGTGCAGGATTGGACAGACAGTACATTGCTGTTCCTTGTTGCTATGCCAACAGTACAGTAACGGCACAGTGCTTGTAGGGTTTTTACCAAATGCCAACTCACTGAACCTGAAAATGTCAATATGTCATACTCTCCCCGTAATCTCTGAACTGTTTTCCAACTACATGTTTAAATGACCTCCCCCTCCTCCCCCGTCTCCCCCAGGCCCTGATGGATGAGATCCTGATGCTACAGGATGAGATTGGGGACCTGCAGACCTGTTTCAGTGAAGAGCTGTGTGACGGCCTGGACAGTGACAGTGACCCAGGGGACCAGCTGGCCCTCCATTCCACCCTGACCGTCCTGGGAGAGAGGATGGCCACCATCCGCATGAAGGCCTCTGGGAAACGGCAGCTATTGGAGGTGGGTGGGAGTGGAACACTCATCAACAATGAATAAAGAAAGAATGGATGGATACTTAACACCATACGTACAATTCAATTGTTTTAATGTAAAGGAGTGTGGTTGCTGTAAAATAGTTGGTTGTCATAGTGACATGGGGGTTAACCAATGAATGGCTATAAAGGTAAAGATTACCCATTTCAAAGTGTTGTGGTTGTCGTGGTGCTCCCTACAGGAGCGTCTGAGTGAGCAGCTGGAGGAGCAGAGGCAGGAACAGGCGCTGCAGCGTTACCATAGTGAGGCAGAGGAGCTCGACCATTGGTTGCTCAGCACCAAGGCCACACTAAGCTCCGCCCTTCAGCCACACCCAGAGGACATGGACATGGAGGAGCAGCTGATTGACTGCCAGGTGAGGGGCATGGCGGTGATGATGTCATAAGATAGGGACGGGAAATATGGCGGTCAGGGTTTTGGAGTTGTGTTTATTGGGGGTTTCAGTGCACAGGACCACTATACAAGGTTTGGATCCAAACGGCTCAGCCCCCTTTTTTGATGCTTAAAAATAGTACTGATTTCAATTTCTGAGTCTCATTTTGCAGAGAATTGCATTCCCACTCATATATCTTCTCCTAGGTAGTGGTTGTATTATTACTGGGTGAAATTATGTAGGTCTGAAACTGGCTCTGACAAAAACTTGCTTTAGAAAATAAATGGATAAAGTCTGATAGAGTCCACAAGCCAAGACGCAGACATAAAGTGGTCACACTATTGCAATTGTCCCACTGAATGACCATCCTAAATTAGATTTGTTTTTTTGTCCCTCTCCCTGTGTGGGATATTAGGATTATGGTCTGTCCCCCTGCTCTGACTTCCTCCAGCTTTGGGACGTCCCGCTGGCTCCCTAAACATTCCCCCAGTCCTCCAGGCCCTGCTTTGTCCACCTCTCACACTGTTACCACGGTGATGCCACCCCCAGCTTTGATCAGGTTGGTGTGGTGGTGGAAGTGGAAGTTGAGCTGATCCAGAGACAGTTTTGTAATTTGGGGTCCTAGTGGATCATTCTAGGAGTGTGGTAAACAAAGTTGATCCTAGATCTCCCTGAAGCACGGATCTGTTAGAGTGCCCACTATAGGGAACAAACACATTTTGAACTGCTGGTTTAGTTAGTTCATTTACTGACTGGTATTGCCTCAAAACATAAAACGGGTGACCCTGAGTGGTTTAGATGAACTCTATGGGAACAGGCTGCTAATAATAACTGTACCTCAGAGGCCCAGTCCCAGGTAGTCCATCCATGAAGTGTGTGCTGAGAGCAGCTGGGAGGACTATAAGCTGATTAAGGTTTACATATGGCTCCTGTGGAGCTCAGGTCTAAGGGCTAGGCCTGTGCAGGGTCAACCCTCTGTGGGCCTACAGCCCCCTGCTGGAGTTAATGGGAGCAGGGCTGGGGGACCGGGGGGCCGGGGGTGTAGCGTGAGGGATGGAAATGTGTGTGATATTACTTGAAAGGAGGCATGAGTGGAGACGAAGGGAGGGAAAGAGAAATGGATCTCCCAGAGAATGAGAGATAAGGAAAGAATAGGAGGAAAAGGAATGGAGAGAGAGAGGCTAAGAGTGGGAGTTGGAGGCGGGGGAAAGAGAGAGACAGACAGAGAGAGAGGGATATTCACGTCTCCTTCTGAATGACACTGTCACAGCTCTCCTCTGAATGGAGAGGAGGTGGTGCACTGGGGAGACTATTGTGGAGGGAACCATGTCAGTAGGGAATTACCACTTCTACCACTGTGTCTCTGGGCCGCTCAGTGAAATGAGAAACATGCTTTTTTCTCTTTTATCCTTTTTCACCCATGGTCTGAACATGGAAGGGGAGGGCCTCTCATTGGAGAAGTGTTGTCGTGGAGATTTGAAGGAAGCGGTGGAAGAGGAACATGGATAGAGAGGGAGAGAAAGAGGGAGAGAAGTAGAGAAAAGAGTATATATTATGAAAAGGAGAAAGGGAAGGAGGACAGAGAACGTGGTGTGCATACAGTATGTGTACTGTATGAGGCAGGCCCAAGAAGCAGCAGCTGTAGCTCTTCTGATGGGTTCATGAAAACAGTGGCCAAGGCCTTTATGTGGTGACGAGGCCTCTGACCTTCCAGAACACGGACTGTCATTCACTGCCCTCGGCCAATAGAAACTCTTTGAGGAAGAGAACAGAGAGCTATCATTGGACGTTGATGTTCCTGCGATAGAGAAAGGGGTTGTGTCCATGTTGTTGTGGTATAGGTAGTTACAGTACACTCAGAAAAAAGGTTTCCAAAACGGTTCTTCGACTGTCCTCATAGGTGAACCCTTTTTGGTTCAAGGTAGAACCCTTTTGGGTTCCAGATAAAACCATTTTGGGTTGCATGTAGAACCCTCTGTAGAAAGGGTTCTACATAGAACCAAAAAGGGTTCTTCAAAGGTTTCTCCTATGGGGACAGCCAAAGAACCCTTTTAGGCTCTAGATAGGACGTTTTTCTGTTGGCCTGGGGTTGGGTTATCATTGACTGTCACAGTTGAGCTGTCTCCCTGATGGGAGCAGTATTCTAGCTGCCCTTTCTGACCATACCATATTGACCAGTGGTGATCGATGCCATTTAAGATGAGAGGGGACAATTCTTTTTTTGATGAGCATGGCCTTATTTCTAATTAAAGCATATTTGATGACTTTCATTCACCCAGCTCAATGTAACATCGATAGGTTTAGGCTACTACATGATACTCAAATGTTCACTATACCTATCATGAGGTTGCTACAACGTAGCCTATGAATGAACGTTTACAACGTACACTACCGTTGAAACGTTTGGGGTCACTTAGAAATGTCCTTGTTTTGAAAAGAAAATAAAATTTTAGGTCCATTAAAATAACATCAAATTGATCAGAAATACAGTGTAGACATTGTTAATGTTTTAAATGACTATTGTAGCTGGAAATGGCAGATTTTTTATGGAATATATACATAGGCATACAGAGGCACATTATCAGCAACTATCACTCCTGTGTTCCAATGGCACGTTGTGTTAGCTAATCCAAGTTTATACTTTTAAAAGGCCAATTGATCATTAGAAAACTCTTTTGCAATTATGTTAGCACAGCTGAAACTGTTGTTCTGATTGAAGAAACAATAAAACTGTCCTTCTTTAGACTAGTTGAGTATCTGGAGCATCAGCATTTGTGGGTTCGATTACACGCTCAAAATGTCCAGAAACAAAGAACTTTCTTCTCACTTGTTAAATTAATTAAGGCTATTCCATGCAAGAAATTGCTAAGAAACTGAAGATCTTGTACAACGCTGTGTACTACTCCCTTCACAGAACAGCGCAAACTGGCTCTAACCAGAATAGAAAGAGGAGTGGGAGGCCCTGGTGCACAACTGCGCAAGAGGACAAGTACATTTGAGTGTCTAGATTGAGAAACAGACACCTCACAAGTCCTCAACTGGCAGCTTCATTAAATAGTACCCGCAAAACACCACTCTCAAACGTCAACAGTGAAGAGGCGACTCCGGGATGCTGGCGTTCTAGGCAGAGTTCCTCTGTCCAGTGTCTGTGTTCTTTTGCCCATCTTAATCTTTTCTTTTTATTGGCCAGTCTGAGATATGGCTTTTTCTTTGCAACTCTGCCTAGAAGGCCAGAACCCCGGAGTCGCCTCTTCACTGTTGACGTTGAGACTGGTGTTTTGTGGGTACAATTTGTTGAAAACCGTTCAACTATTTTCTCTCTCTTTGAGTTACCTACTCACTACATTTTATGAATTGCAGTGCTAGCTAGCTGTAGGTTATGCTTTCGGTACTAGATTCATTATCTGATCATTTGATTGGGTGGAAAACATGTCAGTTCTCAGCTTTCTTCCCTGCAACAGTGACTGCGGTCAAGTTGTGAATCAGGTTGTGGTCACTCTGGTGGTCACTCTGTTTGTTCTGGCCTTACTGTGTGCTGCTGTCCCTGCAGAACATGCTGTTTGAGATTGAGCAGAAGGTGGCCTCCCTGTCAGAGCTATCGGTCCACAGTGAGAGCCTGCTGCTGGAGGGGCGGGCGGGGACGCGCGGGGAGGCCGAGCAGCTCACCTTTAAACTCCACTCCCTTAAAGACAGCCTGGTGGAGCTGCAGAGGATGTTGCAGGACAAACAGGTCGACATCCAGGTGAGACACGATGCATCGTAGTGGCATGAGTGTTGGGCTATTTTCTCAGTCTCTCTGTCTCGCTCTCTCACTTCTCTCTCTGTCCTCTTATTTCCTCTTGCCAGCTTTCCTATCTCCGTGTCTCTTTCTTTATATATCTCCTCTTTGTCCCTCTCATTCCCACCAATTCACATTCTTTTTTTCTTTCTCTATTTCTCACAGTGGGCTCTATTTTCACTGCGGGTATATGGGCACTGTAGCTGGTGGTGGCGCGAAAGGGCTGATGAATCAATGAGTTGGATGCTTAACCCCTCACTGTCCAATCAGAACCTGCTCCATGGCTAAATATGTGGTGGCTTCAAGTCTGTTATGTATTGTCTTCCCTTCAACTCCAATTAGAACATTAGTCTGTTAAAACCTTTAAAGCCTAGTTTGTTAAGTTGACTACAGAAACAAAGTAATAAAATGTAGGCCTATCCCATTTTTACTAAATATGTTGACCATGTCTGCAGTCAACATTGTTCTAAGTAAGGCATGACTTCAATATGGAGATATTGTAATGCTCCGGGTGTCGTGGGTGTGGAGTCAGACGCAGGAGACAGAGAGTGCAAGGATGTGCTCTTTTAATGCACCAACCACAGGGTGCTCACAATAATAACAGCCCCAAACACGGGGAATGAGAAAGGTATAACTGAAATTTCACGACCAGGAACAAACACGTTCCTCTACATTAGAGCCGAAGGTTACAATCATTAATCCCGCACAACAACCAGGCGGGCCGGCTGTCTAATAAAGACAAACTAATCATTCACCAACAGGTGCTACCAATAAACATACAAGGAGGGGGAGGAAAGACAATCAGTGGCAGCTAATAGGCCGTTGACGACGACCGCCGAACGCCACCCTCCCGGGAAGGGAAACCACCCTCGGTCGGACTCGTGACAGATATATTGTTAAACATAGCATTCAGACTGATATAGGGGCTAGGCCTACTGTAAATTGCATTATGGCTATAATTCTAATCTAATTCTAATCAAAACGAATCAACAACTTGTTTTAGATAGGCTATGTCTAAATAGAGTGACAGGCACCATAATTACTCCCCATGGGCATATAATTTTAAGGCAACTCAGACAATGCAGGGTTTTACACACATCCAAACTTTTCATAGAAGCCAGATAAAGATCCAACATAAAGAGATTGTCCACTCACCGTGATACTGCTCCCAAATATAATGTTTAAGAAACATAATGGACCCATCTTATAGATCGTATTCACACTCCTCCAGAAATAGCAGATGGCTCCTAAATTTCATTGCATGCCAGTTGGATGTAATCATCATAAAGACAGGACGGTGAATCATTCTAATAAGTTTGGTTTTTGAATCAAATGAAACAACAATATTTCGAAAGGAGCATGTTATCATAGAATGGACAGAATAAAAAATAAACAACAGATTGCTGTTGAACCAGCCGTAGTTTTAGCCTATAGACACGGCTAGGGTAGGGGAATGCTACAGGGTCACCAGCATCATCGCATCACTCGTTTCATGATGGGCACATGGGCGCATGTAGCTTACATGGAGTGGTTGTTATTGACGTCCAAAACGGGAGCTGGCTACAATGATGTAGGATTACACAATACATAGATAAAATAGACATGATGTCCGCTCACTGTTCTGCTGCTCCCAAACTTGATATTTGAATAAAGCTTTGGTGATTAAGATGTATTTCAAAGCAGTCTCACGAATCAAACTCTTTATTGATAGGCTTGGCTACTTTGCGAATCCATTGGGTAGGTCAAAAAAGCTATGTGCTTGGTTTTTAATCAAATGAAACCAAATGTTTATTAACACTAGGGTTACCGGCACAAAAAGCACATCTCCTCCCTTGTTCCATGAGCATAATGGCACTTTGTGTCATGGGCGGTTAGGTAACGCCTCCGCTCACAAAATCCACGCCATTACCAACCTCTAAGACCTGCTTGTCGTTGGTCTTAAATCCCGATATGCGCTGCATGAAATTGTCACTTTTGCGCTTGTTTTCAAGGACACATCTCAAATATTGCCACCCCTCCCACCTCAGCACAAGCAAGCTGATATTAGACAGGTAAATTGCTGAACCTGGCGTATGGGGTGGAAAATGCCAGAGAGACAATTTTTACATGCTGAAATCGCAAACTAACGTGCGTTTGGCACTTGCGCCGCCGTAATAACAGACAAATGTAGCCCTCTCCCTCTCTCACACACAAACACAGTTGGACCATAAACCTGCCTCTCTTATGTGTTGGTGTATTGTTGTGTTTTGTTGAAGTGTGTTGCGCATCTCCATCAATAGTTGTTTTGTGGACACAAAGGATCTGCTTCAGTCATAAAGGCCCACTGTCTCCCATGAGAACAGCAACTGCCTGTATGTCACACAAACAAAGAGCAAAGAAATGCTAACCTCCGATCCCAACCCAGAGATGCTCTGGAGTCCTCTCTCTCTGGTCGTCATACTGACTCTAACACTGTTGTACATGGCATTCGGGCCTCTCACTTTGCTATGGTATTGTCTTCAGTAGTAGTAGGTATGTTTACAATCAAAGTAACTGCATTTATCACTGTTTATATCCACTGTAACATCTCTCCTTTCACCCCTAACCTCTGACTTCTGCATGTGTCCCAGGGTTCATTGCAGGAGCAGGAGGACAGTGAGCCAGACTCCATCCTGTCCCAGAGTCCCAACATACAGGACTGGCTGTCCCAGGCCCGCTCCACACGCACACAACAGCACCATGACAACCTGCTACGACAGAGGGTAGGATATGACATAGCTCTTTCCTGTACATGCACTATACCGCTATACTGTACCATGACTCTACATATCTCCTTCCCTCTGGAGTGCGTATGGGAATAGTTGTCTTAAGTGGAGTATGTATCTGTGTTGGAGAAGTAAATGTACTGTGGAGGGTATGGAGCTGTGTGTATTCATGCTCTATTATTTTATTGTGTAGGAGCTGGAGGAGCAGCTGGCAGAGCAGAGAAGGCTACTGAAGTCTGTAGCCAGTGTAGGGGAGGAGATTCTCAGCCAACAGACCACACCCAATGGAGACAGGTACGCACGCACGCACGCACGCGCACACACACACACACACACACACACACACACACACACACACACACACACACACACACACACACACACACACTCTAATTGTTTTCTCTCTCATTCTTGCACTGGTCTCTTGCACTGTTTATCCCTTACTATTTCATTCACTCTCTCTCTCCCCTCTCTCTATAGTGAGGGAACGCCTGGTGTGTTGTTAGAGGCAGAGACCTTGACCCCTCATGACCAGATGAGACAGAGGTGGGAGAATCTGAGTAAAGACCAGAGCACCAAACTCCAGCTGTCTCTTAACTCCCTGGAGCAGGAGCAGCTCAGTCCGGTAAGGATGGCTTGGACATCTATTATCTTCGTATCTACAAAATACCTTACCTGTCTAAGCACACCTGTCCACATAGCATCTAATGTTATTCAAATACCTACAGTACAAACCATATTCCAACCAAGTACAGTAACCAGTACTAACTTATGGTGTGAGATTACGTCAGTATCTGACAGTCCTGTTTCCCCTCTCCCCAGGTGCTCCACAGGTCATGTGTGTCCAGCCCAGGGGTGGTGTTCAGGAGGGAGGCGCTGGGACAAGACCCTTACTTCCCCAGGGCTCTGTTGGAGGGCTGCAGCCAGACTCTAGAGAGGCTAGCCCAAGAGGTAATACACATACACCGACTGGGTGTATATAACATGAGGATGGAAGTAATACAGTCAACCAGTAATATATAGGTTTCCTGGATGTGTACATGAAAACATGGATTGACTGTGATTCAGTGAGAAGGATTATTTCTGTGATGAATTAGGCCTCTCTGGTTACATTAACGTACAGTAGCTACCTCCAGTAAATGATGTGGCTGTGCTAGCTTTAAATATGTTAGACAGTTAGTTAGTTAGTTAACGTGTAACATTAACATGACTCCTACGTTGTGCGTCCACAGCCAGAAGGCGTTGCTGACAATAAGCAGGACGGGCCCCGGGGTGTGTTGGTGCAGGAGGAGCTGTATGCGGCTGTGTCTGCAGCTTCGTCCTGGCTGGACAGTGCTGAGAACAACGTCCTCTCTGGTCCTGTGCTGCTGTCAGAGGACACTGAGACACAGCTCTCTAACCTGGAGGTAACCACAGGCAGAGGCAATCAAGCACATTACAGTTCTAGTAACCAACCAGCTAATAGACTTTATGGAGCAATACTCCCCACACACATAATATGAGAACATTCAGAGAACATTCCCTCTATACTGTATTATGAACTATATTACTGGGCTTTTGGCTGACCTCTTCTCCTTGTCCTCTTTCTCTGCAGGGCCTGAGTAAAGAGGTGAGGGAGGTGACGGGGGAGATGAGCAAGTGCAGGGAGCTGCTGGTAGGAGGAGGTGGAGCAGCAGGAGGAGGGAGGAGGATGTATGGAGGGGAGGAGCAGGCCCTGATGGAAGACACTTTGGATGGGCTGCAGGAGAGGCTGGGCCTGCTGGACCAAACCCTGGAGCAACACTGTGACTGTATGAGAGACCGACTGCAGGAACACACCGGCTTCCAGGTAGCTACTGTGCATGTGTGTGTTTGTGTTTGTTTGTTTGTGCGTGTGTGTGCGTGCGTGCGATATAAAGGCATGTCTACCATTTGTCATTGTCATCATTCCTAACCTTTGACCCCCATCTCTCCTGCCTCCTCTCCACCAGACGGAGCTGAGGCTGCTGTTCACAGCTCTCAGTGAGAGTAAACACCAGCTGCTGCAGAGGACGGCTGGAGCCATAGACAGGCCTGCACCCAAACAGATGGAGGTACAGTGATAGTAATAGACACACACACACACACACACACACACACACACACACACACACACACACACACACACACATTTAACACAGTCCTTTTTCATGAACAGACATTATCCGAGGTGGAGGATGGTCTGAGGGAGTTTGAGCAGAGAGTAGCAGAGCTCAGGAGCAGAGCGGAGGGACGAGAGCCTGACCAGATCTCCAACCAGGAGCTTCTCAAACTACAGGTAACAACACAACTCTCCTAATAACGCTGTCATATAACCTATGTTTAATATGTACTGTGTAATAAATTCTGTATGATTAAAACAGTCAGGGGATGAATTGTCAAAGGTTAAAAAGGGGGAAAGTACTGGTTGTGCAGGGGTGGTGAGGCGGTGCTGTGAATATGGGGGGTTTTATTAACAAGGGGTGTGCCGTAAGCCCCCATCCCCCTCATATCAACCCTAACTACTGTCTGATATCTGACCCAGGATGTGTAGGGTATGTTTGATGTATTATCTGTAACCCATGTCTATAGGATGCCTACGAGGAGCTGGTGTTGATGGTAGGCTCCAGGCGTAGCAGTTTGAACCACAGCCTGTCTCTGAAGGCCCAGTATGAGAGTGCCCTGCATGACCTCACAGACCTGGTCGACACCGCACAGGACAAGATGGCCGCCGACCAGAAGATGACCGTGGGCTCTGTCATAGAAGTGCAGATACTCCTGGACAAGCACAAGGTCGGGCCTTCAAAAAGAGAGTTTGGTGATATTACACGTTAAGCTGACAATAAATGTCCACACTCAAACATTATTGGGTGGGCTGTCACATTGTCATATCAGGGTCCAGAACATACTAATAACGTCATGGTGTTCTTTAGTGTTGCTTATTTTTAAGGTCACAATGCATTTTTCCACACTCAATTCATGACATTTGTCCTACCACATTTTCTCTTTCTCTCTCACCCTCCCACCCTCTCCTCTCCCCAGGAGTTTTTCCAGGGTTTGGAGTGTCATATGATCCTGACCCAGACATTCTACAGTAAGGTGAGCGGCCTGGTGGTCCAGAGGGAGAGCCAGGTCCTGGAGGAGACCCTGGCCCTGGCCAACAACGTCCTCAAACAGGCCCACCGTAGAGGGGTCGAGCTGGAAGGAATACTGGAGGTAAGAGTGGGATGGTGGAAGCACACAGTACCTGGTTGCTACTTAGGGAAGCAAGAGGAGAATGGTTACTGGCTACTGAAGGAGGGATTGGGTAATTGGTTTGGTGGACTGGTTCGATGGTTTGGTGGACTGGTTCGATATTTTTTTGTGGCTGGATGGATGTGGATGGATGGGAGCGTGAGCATGAGAGAGAGGGAGCGAGAGAGAGAGAGAGAGAGAGACTGTGGACTAGCTGAATGGTCAGGTTAACTGAGAGAGTGACTGATTTGTTTAATAATTTCCCCCTCTAGGTCAGTCATAGTAGATGACAACAATAAATTAACAGACCGACAAATTGATGAAATGATGAATGGCAAAGTGATTTGATGAACAGTCTAATATTAACCCCCCCCTTTCTCTCTGTGTTGTCTGTCTGTCTGCTGTCTGTCTGTTGTCTGTCCCAGTCGTGGAGCATGCTGGTGGAGGACTACCAGGCTCTGTACAGGCAGCTGGAGGCAGTAGAGTGTAGTATCCCTACGGTGGGCCTGGTGGAGGAGACAGAGGAGAGACTCAGCGACAGGATCACTCTCTACCAGGTACACAGCACACACCTCTCATCATACACACCTACTGATTGACCTGGCACAAGACCGATTATTTGTTGCAATGGAAATCACTAAAAACGTAACTGAATTCAATGTATCTCCCCCAAGGATACATGTACAGGTGTCCCCCAGGTATACATGTTTGTGTTCTCGTTGCACATGTTATTGAAACACCTTAGTATTGGGTACTGTGACTTACAGGTCATTGTTTTCTGATCTCCATACCTCTCACCTCTCCTCCTTCCCGTCAATAGCGTCTGAAGACCAGCCTGACAGAGCACCAGCCCCAGCTCTATCAGGTGATGGAAGAGGGGAAGAGGCTGCTGCTGTCTGTGTGTTGCTCAGACCTGGAGAACCAGCTCACCCAGCTAGGGGAACACTGGCTCTGCTCCACCACCAAGGTCAACAAGGAGCTGCACCGCTTCGATTCCACCCTCAAACATTGGAGCAGGTCAGAGGAGAGGGGAAGAGGAGAGGGAGAGGGGAGGCGGGAGAGAAGAGTGAAGAGGGGGAGAGGGGAGGGGGTGGGGGAGAGGAGGAGAGTGGGTTTTGTTTACAGTTTTTGCGAGGTTTTAGGCTGAATAGATACTGTATATCATAGAAGTTGTCATTGTGTTGTGTTTCTATGCTGTATATTATATTGCTAATTTTAACCATGTATGCCAACGGTTGAAGATACACTACAGTATGAGTCCAGACTAGCTAAGTACGTTATTTAAATATAATTGTAGAACTTAACATGAAACACTAATCCCAGAACTAAACATGATACACTCATCCCAGAACTAAACATGAAACACTAATCCCAGAACTAAACATGAAACACTAATCCCAGAACTAAACATGAAACACTAATCCCAGAACTAAACATGAAACACTAATCCCAGAACTAAACATGAAACACTAATCCCTGAGCTAAACATTTGCTGCTGTTATATCATGTGACCTTACAGGTACCAGAGTGAGTCAGCAGAGTTGAGTCAGTGGTTGCGGTCAGCTCTGGACCGTCTGGAGTTCTGGACCACACAGTCTGTGACCGTACCTCAGGAGCTGGAGACGGTCAGAGATCACCTGTATGCCTTCCTGGTGAGTGAGACTGAGAGACCTCAAGTTACACCAGATAGATAGGTCTACACATATCCCAGAGAAATGTATGCTGTAGATAGAACAAGCTTTTTCTTGGTCACGTCAGCTGACCAAGAAAACCTCTGGGTCCTATGTGCAGTCGTGTTCTTTACACCAACATGTGCAATGATCTAACAAAAGGAATGAAAGCTCACCTCCCCCTCACTCTCTCTTTCTCTCCCCCTGTAGGAGTTCTCTAAGGAGGTGGATGCTAAGTCGTCTCTGCGCTCCTCAGTGCTGAGTACAGGCAACCAGCTTCTGCGGCTGAAGAGGGTGGACACGGCTGGTCTGAGATCAGCTCTGGCCCAGGTGGACACCCAGTGGGCTGAGCTGTTCACCCGCATCCCAGTGGTACAGGAAAAACTACACCAGGTATGGGATCAGTCTAAAGTTTGTTAACTTGCTGCCATTGTTTAGCTTAATATGTAGAGTAACACATTTTGTAACTAATTCATAAGTTAGGAATGTTATAACTAAAGAAATGCCTCCTGCTGTGGTGTCTGTGGTGTCTGTGGTGTCAGTCCACTGAGAACTGGGAAATGGAGACATGACGTTGCCTTGTGTTTGTGCCTGCAGCTGCAGATGGAGAAGCTGGCGTCGCGTCACGCCATCACAGAGCTGATGAGCTGGATCTCTCTCATGGAGAACGTGATAGCGGAGGACCAGCAGAGGATCATGGGAGCAGTGGGGTCAGAGGTTGTTCAGGACTACCTACAGAAGTACAAGGTGAGATAGTGTAGTAGAGGTACTCCTCTCAGAGACATTGCTAAAACAAAATCAGAGCATCATTGTAATGATTTAAATGATTGTTTTGACAATTTCACTCTCTCTCTCTCTCTCCTTTATTATCGTTCACCCTTTTTCTGTCTCTGCTGTCCCTCTCTCTCCCATTACTCGATGTATCCGGTCTCTATACTTTCCCACATCTACCCACTCTCTCTGCCTTCCATCTCTCTCTCGCTCCCTCTTATCTCTCTCTCCCATCTCTCTCTCTCCCCCACCCTCCTCTATCTCCCTCCCATCTCTTTCTCTCACCTCCCCTCTCCCATTCCCCTGTCTGTCTCTCCAGGGGTTCAGTATAGACCTGACATGTAAACAGCTGACGGTGGACTTCGTCAACCAGTCGGTGCTCCAGATCAGTAGTCAAGATGTGGAGGGGAAGCGCAGCGACAAGACCGACTTCGCCGAGCGCCTGGGAGCCATGAACCGCCGCTGGCAGATACTGCAAGGCCTCATCATTGAGAAGGTAGCTACCCTCCCCTCCCCCATTGGTCTGGAGGAATTATGATTCTGAAAGCCTCCCCCACACCTTTTGGATAGATGTCATCAGTAACTGTTTGATAGCCCCACTTTTTGATAGCCAGAACAACAAGATTTAGGTGAAAGACAAGTCAACGATCTATGCGCCGATCTCTCAAGTTCATGCTTTGCCTTTCAGACATTGATGGCAGTTGTTGTTCTTGTTGTGTGACATGTCGCTGTGTGTGTACCCCAGATCCAGCTGTTGGAAGGCCTGTTGGAGGGCTGGATGGAGCATGAGAATGGTGTTCAGGCCCTGAAGACCTGGCTGACCCTGCAAGAAGACAAACTGAAGAAGAGACACAGGATAGATGACGTAGCATCGGTGCAGAATGCACTCAAAGACTGTCAGGTAGGGACAGAGATACAGCATTAACACCATTCACAATTTCCCATTAAACCTACAAGCAAATATTCTCTTCGCAGTAAGTTTTCTAACCTCAGATCAGTTCTAATTCATCTATAATATTTGTTTTCTTATGTTGTTTTTCTATTCCCTCTCTTTCTCTTGCTCAGGAGTTGGAAGAGTTAGTGAAGGAGAAAGAGAAGGATTTGGAGAAAGCTGAAGAGAGAGGGAGCGGACTCATCCAGGAAAAGAGGGGGCAGGCCTGCTCTGTTGTTATGGAGACCCTTAAAGGGTTGAACCAGTCCTGGGCCAACCTGGACAATATGGTGGGTTTATAGACAATTCTCCAGACTGATGCCATGACACTCACACAATTAATCTGACAGATTTTGTTTACATTTTAGGAACAGTTTCACTGCCTAGAGTACCATATCCAAATCTAACCTCAATTCAGACAGAAAACACCAAGTATTTGTTTAACCATTTATTAGAAAGTCAATTACAATACTTTAGGTCTTGGCGGTAGACTCTGCAGCTTCGGGGTAGCTCACTGCCATAGCAATGCTGAAATCATTACCATAACAACAAAGTACAGGCAGTGAGCTCGGTATAGCTTTATACCAATCCAACCTATTGGGAAAAGAGCAGAGCCAAACAGGTGGAGGCTGGCGTGGTGGTGGGCTAGCAGAAAACAGACAATGCATAGTGAATTACAGCATGTTACAGCAACAGCATGGCAGCAAAGAAACCCCAGAGCATAGTTGCTATCAGCTGATGCAAACACTCAGGTTTTCTGTCTGAACTGACTTCACTTCATTATAATCCCAATTTAACCCCCATGGCTTTCAGAGAATTCCCTGACAATAGTAAAAAAAACAAAATGTCGAACTTAATGTCCTCTCTCTCCGGCCCTCCAGATTGGTCAGATGAAGGTGAGTCTGCGGTCAGTGCTGGAGCAGTGGACTCTGTACCGCCGTGCTGCTGAGGAGATCAACGGTTACCTGATGGAGGGGAGGTACTCCGTGTCCCGGCTACACCTGCTCACAGGCTCCCTGGAGGCTGTACAGCAACAGGTGGAAAGCCTGGAGGTGAGACAACCGAAACACAACTACAATACAACCAAAACCCAACTAAAATACAACCAAAACCCAACTAAAATACAACCTCAACACACCCTGAGGTTGGAATAACATGGGAAACATTTTGAAGAAAAAAAATGGAAGAAAAATTCCTATGCAGAATGAAGGCAAGATTGTCATAGGAAGGCAAGAGGTCAAGATTGAAGTTAACTTGAGATTGTTGAATTGTCATGTTATAGCATTACAACATTTAGCCTGATAACTTGTTTGTAGAGAGTGAACAGATTCTCTGTATTTTATCTTTGTCATTGACCCGGCGCTATGTACCTGTTCAGAACCTGCAGGAGGAGTTAGACAAGCAGGAGAGCAGTCTGAGGAAGTTTGGCTCTGTCACACATCAGCTGCTGACAGAGTGCCACCCGTCTGTGGCAGACACACTGGACGGAGCCCTGCGGGACGTCAACATCAGGTGGGCATTGAAGAAGGGCTGCAGGGTAATGGGGATTTGGATCCCTTCCTGGGGCCCACTGTGAGCTAGGAATCTGGAATGTTATCACTTAGTATACACAGTAACGGTTGCTTATCTTAGAACAGTCTGTGACACTTGATGCAAGTGCAACACTCTTTTCGTTTCGGTGTCATAACTGCTCCCAGTTCAGATCCTAACTTATTATCTTCCTCTGTCTCAGGTGGAACGGTCTGCTGGAGCAGATCTCAGAACAGCTGAGGAGCAGCAAGGCTCTGCTGGGTCTGTGGCAGCGCTACACAGAGCTGTATGACCAGAGTGTCTCAGCTGTACACAAACAGGAGGAGAGGACCGACAGGCTGCTCAAGAGTGCCACCGACAGAGACGTCACGGAAGAGGAAAGCAACGCGTGGATTAGAGACTGCAGTGTAAGCAATGAATGCACCTAAATGACATACACTGAGCATACAAAACATTATGCCTTTTCTTTCTATGACATAGACTGACAGGTGAATCCAGGTGAAAGCTATGATCCCTTATTGATGTCACTTGTTAAATCCACTTCAACCAGTGTAGATGAACGGAAGGAGACAAGTTAAAGAAGGATTTTTAAGCTTTGAGACATTTGAAACATGGATTTTGTATTTGGGTCATTCAGAGGGTGAATCGGCAAGATAAACTTAGAGACGATCTGCCACACAGCAGTTTTCCTTAGATATACATTACAGTTTTGAAAGCCTAGCTTTTAGTGAAGAATGCAGCCTTGCTCTCATGTGAATAAGCATAGAAACGGCCTGTCAGCATGTTTCAAAGAAGTACCGAAGGCCCTATCCCTTCGGTAGGTGGGCCAAATTACACCCAGTGTGTCTGAATACAGACCCAGCGCACCATGACAAAATACCTTTCAGACTGCAGGCCTAACAGAGTGAGGGAGGCTGGCAGGGCTGGTGATACACAGTACAGTAGAAAACGGTTTATTTTCCGTGTTTAAATGATAGAAACTCCACAGTGAAGATGTAGAAAAGGGTTTCAGTTGCCAAGCATGGAGGACAGTAATAGTAACTTGTCTTTCAGAGAAGAAAAGCCCTCTATCGTTTAGTGATGCTATTCCATTTTGCCCTTTGACCTTACTCTTACAGAACCACGTTCACAGTATTTTGCCCTCTGACCTTACTCTTACAGAACCACGTTCACAGTATTTTGCCCTCTGACCTTACTCTTACAGAACCACGTTCACAGTATTTTGCCCTCTGACCTTACTCTTACAGAACCACATTCACAGTATTTTGCCCTCTGACCTTACTCTTACAGAACCACATTCACAGTATTTTGCCCTCTGACCTTACTCTTACAGAACCACGTTCACAGTATTTTGCCCTCTGACCTTACTCTTACAGAACCACGTTCACAGTATTTTGCCCTCTGACCTTACTCTTACAGAACCACATTCACAGTATTTTGCCCTCTGACCTTACTCTTACAGAACCACATTCACAGTATTTTGTCCTCCAATTTCAATCCTCATAGCTGTGTTGTTGTTGTTGTTGTGTAGGAGTTGCTGGGTGCCCAGGCAACAGTACAACAGTCTCTACTACAGCTGCAGCAGCTGGGGGAACAGCTAAAGACTCAGGTTGATGCCTCCTCCATGGCAGCCCTCCAATCAGACTGCCTGTCACTCACACATCGCCTAGCAACGCTGGAACACGCCCTGCACAGGCAGCAGGAAGTACTGCAGGTGGGTCATCTGTGCTACAGTGTCACAAGCACACTGTAGAGCAGTGTACACACGTACACATGTCCAAACACCCTTAATGTACAATATATACAGTAGATTCATACTTTTGTACCCCCTCTATTTCTCCCTCTCTCTAGTGTGGAGCTGATGACTGTGAGCGTTTTAAAGAGCAGTTGGACTCTCTGACCTGTCAGGCTGAGGAGGCTGAAGAGGTTCTGAGGGAGTCCGACCCAGTCGAAACACCGGACCACACTGTCATACAGAAGCGCATGGAAAAACTTAAGGTAAACATGTCTGAAAACTGAGCTGAACCTCTGTTGAATCCTTGATAACCCTATTGCTTCAATTGCTTCTATATTGCCTCTACTGTACTATAAATTCAGAACAAATCCCTTCCTCCCTCTCCAGAGCCAGATGTGTCAGTTGAGCAGCCATTCTCCTGATCTAGAGCGTGTGAACGAGCTGGCCTACAGACTGCCCCTGAACGACAGAGAGATCAAATGCCTCCAGAGCCTCAACAGAGCCTGGACCACCCACTCTGCACACCTGACTGAGAGATTCAGGTAGCTTCATTAACGTCTTCACATACAGAACAATAGTTACACATGCATTGCACTTATCAAGCCATTCCTATCTCATTGTGTGTTACCCTAAATTACTAACGATATGATGTAGGTTGAAAAACAAGAACTCCATGTTGCATGTTCATTATGTTGTTATTGTTCCACAGGATGGATAAAGGTGTTACAATCTGCTGTGTGACTGTGTGTATCTTGTGTCTCCCTCCTCAGTAAGCTGCAGGCGGTGTTGCTGCAGCAGCAGAGCTTCCTGCAGAAGTGTGAGGACTGGATGGACTTCTTGTCCCAGACGGAACAAAAGCTGGCCGCTGACACCTCTGGGAACTACCACAGCCTGCTGGAGCAGCAGAGAGACCACGAGGTGAGGATAGGAGGAGGGAGGGAGGTGAGAGGAGTGTGTGGGGGGGGCGGTCAGGAGAAAGGTTAGGTGCAGGGGGTGTATAGGCGTGTAAGCTGTTTCTCTGTACCGGTATGTTGATCTCTGTAAATGTTTCTGTATAGTTGTTCCAGACAGAAATGTTCAGCAGGCAGCAGATTCTCTACTCAATCATCAGTGATGGCCATCGCCTGCTGGACCAGGGACAGGTGGACGACAGGTAAGGAACACACACAAACACACACACACACACACACACACAAACACACACACACACACACACACACAATGGTTTATTTGGGGTAAATCTCTCTCTTTTTCCTGCAGGGATGACTTCAGCCTGAAACTGGCTCTGCTGGGTAACCAATGGCAGGGTGTTGTGAGGCGGGCCCAGCAAAGGAGAGGGATAATTGACAGCCTGGTCCGCCAATGGCAGCGCTACAGGGAGATGGCGGAGAAGCTGCGGCGATGGCTACAGGATGTGTCTCGCGACCCGGAAGTGCATCAACAGGGAGAGGCGGTGGCCTTACAAGAGGCCAGGACCATGTTGGACCAGATACAGGTGGGTGAAATAGACATACTTCTCTATGTAGTATATTGTGACCTGTAACTGGCAAAAAGCTTCAATAAAAGTTATAAGCGTTTCAGTGTTCACACAATGTTTTTGTATTGCTGAGGTTTAACAATGTAGTCAGTGTAATAACACATAGACTGGACAATAAATATAAATTCCATATAATTTCATTATACACTGCTCAAAAAAGTAAAGGGAACACTAAAATAACACATCCTAGATCTGAATTAATACTTTTTTCTTTACATAGTTGAATGTGCTGACAACAAAATCACACAAAAATTATCAATGGAAATCAAATTTATCAACCCATGGATTTGGAGTCACACTCAAAATTAAAGTGGAAAACCACACTACAGGCTGATCCAACTTTGATGTAATGTCCTTAAAACAAGTCAAACTGAGGCTCAGTAGTGTGTGTGGCCTCCACGTGCCTGTATGACCTCCCTACAAGGCCTGGGCATGCTCCTGATGAGGTGGCGGATGGTCTCCTGAGGGATCTCCTCCCAGACCTGGACTAAAGCATCCGCCAACTCCTGGACAGTCTGTGGTGCAACACATGATGGAGCGAGACATGATGTCCCAGATGTGCTCAATTGGATTCAGGTCTGGGGAACGGGCGGGCCAGTCCATAGCATCAATGCCTTCCTCTTGTAGGAACTGCTGACACACATCAGCCACATGAGGTCTAGCATTGTCTTGCATTAGGAGGAACCCAGGGCCAACCGCACCAGTATATGGTCTCACAAGGGGTCTGAGGATCTCAACTCGGTACCTAATGGCAGTCAGGCTACCTCTGGCGAGCACATGGAAGGCTGTGCGGCCCCCCAAAGAAATGCCACCCCACACCATGACTGACACACCGCCAAACCGGTCATGCTGGAGGATGTTGCAGGCAGCAGAACGTTCTCCACGGCGTCTCCAGACTCTGTCACGTCTGTCACATGTGCTCAGTGTGAACCTGCTTTCATCTGTGAAGAGCACAGGGCGCCAGTGGCAAATTTGCCAATCTTGGTGTTCTCTGGCAAATGCCAAACGTCCTGCACGGTGTTGGGCTGTAAGCACAACCCCCACCTGTGGACGTTGGGCCCTCATACGGTGTTGGGCCCCCCACCCTCATGGAGTCTGTTTCTGACCGTTTGAGCAGACACATGCACATTTGTGGCTTGCATCAAAAGTGACCAAAACATCAGCCAGGATCATAGGAACTGAGAAGTGGTCTGTGGTCACCACCTGCATAACCACTCCTTTATTCGGGGTGTCTTGCTAATTGCCTATAATTTCCACCTGCTGTCTATTCCATTTGCACAACAGCATGTGAAATTTATTGTCAATCAGTGTTGCTTCCTAAGTGGACAGTTTGATTTCACAAAAGTGTGATTGACTTGGAGTTACATTGTGTTGTTTAAGTGTTCCCTTTATTTTTTTGAGCAGTGTATATTTCCCACAATAAAGACAGTAAACCCAAACCTTCTCCCCCTAGTTGAGGGAGCGTGTGCTCCAGAGGCAGCAGGGTGGCTACATCCTGGCAGTGGAGGCGGGGCGGAGCCTGCTCCTGTCAGCTGACGCCAGGGCGGAGTCAGCCCTGCAGACAGAGCTGATGGACATGCAGGAGTGCTGGAGACATGCCAACGTCCGATTGGACGAACAGAAGAGAGAGCTGCTAAGCTTGCTCAAGGTCTGTCATTCCACAACCAACACACAACCAAACCACAACCACCACACAACCAAACTATATGCACCACACAACCAACACAAAACCAAACCACAACCAACACACAACTCAACCACAACCCAACCACAACCAACCCACAGCCAACACTCAACCAACCCAAAATCAACACACAACCCACAACGAACACACAACCAACACACAACCAACACACAACTAACCCACAGCCAACACACAACCAACCCACAACCAGCACATAACCTACATTTAACCAGCACACAACCAACATACCTAGTTATTATGGCCATTGAATTGTTAGAACATGTTTTTGATGTCCCAATACCTTGGCATCGGGTCTATGAACGGACATTTTAAACAACAATTGATACATCAATCTGTTTGCTTTTATATAAAATACTTGCTACAAAAATAATGCTTAATATATGGCTCATTGAACAGTCAGCATTGAGCTGCCTGCCACAATAAATTGTGTTTTCTTTCTGGTACTGTCCATCGGTGGCTCGATTTTGGAGCTAGTTCCAGGAATGAACATAATATCGTGGTTCAGATGGACCTGCAAACTGTATTGTTAGGGGATCTGAAAAATCACCATCAGTCAAGGGGAAATATCAGTATACTTTTGGGTAAAGTACAGTGCCTTGCGAAAGTATTCGGCCCCCTTGAACTTTGCGACCTTTTGCCACATTTCAGGCTTCAAACATAAAGATATAAAACTGTATTTTTTGTGAAGAATCAACAACAAGTGGGACACAATCATGAAGTGGAACGACATTTATTGGATATTTCAAACTTTTTGAACAAATCAAAAACTGAAAATTGGGCGTGCAAAATTATTCAGCCCCCTTAAGTTAATACTTTGTAGCGCCACCTTTTGCTGCGATAACAGCTGTAAGTCGCTTGGGGTATGTCTCTATCAGTTTTGCACATCGAGAGACTGAAATTTTTTTCCCATTCCTCCTTGCAAAACAGCTCGAGCTCAGTGAGGTTGGATGGAGAGCATTTGTGAACAGCAGTTTTCAGTTCTTTCCACAGATTCTCGATTGGATTCAGGTCTGGACTTTGACTTGGCCATTCTAACACCTGGATATGTTTATTTTTGAACCATTCCATTGTAGATTTTGCTTTATGTTTTGGATCACAAATCTGGATTTGGATTTGGAAGACAAATCTCCGTCCCAGTCTCAGGTCTTTTGCAGACTCCATCAGGTTTTCTTCCAGAATGGTCCTGTATTTGGCTCCATCCATCTTCCCATC
Organism: Oncorhynchus mykiss; assembly: GCF_013265735.2. NCBI lineage: Eukaryota > Metazoa > Chordata > Actinopteri > Salmoniformes > Salmonidae > Oncorhynchus > Oncorhynchus mykiss. The sequence goes on from NC_048568.1 coordinate 24,347,554, forward strand.
AATTTTAACCATCTTCCCTGTCCCTGCTGAAGAAAATCAGGCCCAAACCATGATGCTGCCACCACCATGTTTGACAGTGGGGATGGTGTGTTCAGTGTGATGAGCTGTGTTGCTTTTACGCCAAACATAACGTTTTGCATTGTTGCCAAAAAGTTCAATTTTGGTTTCATCTGACCAAAGCACCTTCTTCCACATGTTTGGTGTGTCTCCCAGGTGGCTTGTGGCAAACTTTAAACAACACTTTTTATGGATATCTTTAAGAAATGGCTTTCTTCTTGCCACTCTTCCATAAAGGCCAGATTTGTGCAATATCCGACTGATTGTTGTCCTATGGACAGAGTCTCCCACCTCAGCTGTAGATCTCTGCAGTTCATCCAGAGTGATCATCGTGATCATCTCTGATCAGTCTTCTCCTTGTATGAGCTGAAAGTTTAGAGGGACGGCCAGGTCTTGGTAGATTTGCAGTGGTCTGATACTCCTTCCATTTCAATATTATCGCTTGCACAGTGCTCCTTGGGATGTTTAAAGCTTGGGAAATCTTTTTGTATCCAAATCCGGCTTTAAACTTCTTCACAACAGTATCTCGGACCTGCCTGGTGTGTTCCTTGTTCTTCATGATGCTCTCTGCGCTTTTAACGGACCTCTGAGACTATCACAGTGCAGGTGCATTTATACGGAGACTTGATTAGACACAGGTGGATTGTATTTATCATCATTAGTCATTTAGGTCAACATTGGATCATTCAGAGATCCTCACTGAACTTCTGGAGAGAGTTTGCTGCACTGAAAGTAAAGGGGCTGAATTATTTTGCACGCCCAATTTTTCAGTTTTTGATTTGTTAAAAAAGTTTGAAATATCCAATAAATGTCGTTCCACTTCATGATTGTGTCCCACTTGTTGTTGATTCTTCACAAAAAAATACAGTTTTATATCTTTATGTTTGAAGACTGAAATGTGGCAAAAGGTCGCAAAGTTCAAGGGGGCCGAATACTTTCGCAAGGCACTGTATTTATTTTTAGGGTAATATTGGAGGACATTTTGGAGGGATGTATTGCAAAAGTAAATAGCAAAATGGAATTATACTGGGAACGATGGGTTCATCTGTGGACATCGGAGGGTTGGAATAAAATGAATGATGGATTGAGCGCTGTGGGTGAAAATACAGCACTTGAAGAAAGAGGAAAGTAGGATTCAAATATAGATTTTACCTTTTTTAGCAGGGAGTTTTAAGGGAGCCCTGCATATACAATTTCATAGAACAGAAAAATTGTATACACTATAAAACAAGTCAAATACAGCACAACACAAATTGCACAGACAAACATAAATATGTACAAAACACAATCAACTAAAACAAACTCATTCTTCATTATAACATTCCTCTGTCCACTCTCTTAGCCAAAGGAGTCTCCAGAGTTAACCAACCCTGTTTGATAACTTGTAATTATAAATCTTAATATCGAAGTTCGGTAAGTCGGAAACTTGTGGAGCAGGGCTTTGTAAACAAAAATAGCGTAATGATGTGATCTACGTGACTTCAAAGGGGACAAGACAACCTTTTGGTAAAGAATACAGTGATGAGTAATACAACTGTATCCTGTGATAACACAAAAGGCTCTATGAGAAACAGCATCCAGGGGTTTAAGAGTAGTGGCAGCTGCACTTTGATAAATAGTATCACTGTTCTCAAGACCAGGTAGAAAGGTTGACTGCACAATATTCTTCCTGCTGACTAGAGAGAGACAAGATTTGTTTCTGTAAAAAAAGCCCACTTTAAATCTTAATTTGTTAACAAGCTCATTCGTATGCTTTTTAAACAATAAATCATTGTCAATCTAAATACCAAGGTATTTGTATGCAGAGATTATAGAATCATCTGATGAGTGAAGATGTAATTCATCTGAAACAGTCTTACAAGAACTTGAAAACAACATGTATTTAGTTTTGCCCATATTAACCACAAGTTATGCTTCCTGCACAGCTACAAAAAGGGACTGTAGCTTTGTCACAGCCAGGTCAGTAGTCAGGGTAGTGGGACTGTAGCCTTGTCACAGCCAGGTCAGTAGTCAGGGTAATGGAACTGTAGCCTTGTCACAGCCAGGTCAGTAGTCAGGATAATGGCACTGTAGCCTTGTCACAGCCAGGTCAGTAGTCAGGGTAATGGGACTGTAGCCTTGTCACAGCCAGGTCAGTAGTCAGGGTAATGGGACTGTATTCTTGTCACAGCCAGGTCAGTAGTCAGGGTAATGGGACTGTAGCCTTGTCACAGTCAGGTCAGTAGTCAGGGTAGTGGGACTGTAGCCTTGTCACAGCCAGGTCAGTAGTCAGGGTAATGGGACTGTATTCTTGTCACAGCCAGGTCAGTAGTCAGGGTAATGGGACTGTAGCCTTGTCACAGCCAGGTCAGTAGTCAAGGTAATGGGACTGTATTCTTGTCACAGCCAGGTCAGTAGTCAGGGTAAGTGCTACCAAATAATATAATCTGCATGTACAATGAACTGAAATATAAACGGAACATGTCAAGTGTTGGTCCAATGTTTAATGAGCTGAAATAAAAGATCCCAGAAATGTTGCACAAAAAAGCGTATTTCTCTAAAATGTTGTACACAAATGTTTTTATATCTCTGTTAGTGAGCATATATCATTTGCCAAGATAATCCATCCACCTGACAGGTGTGGCATATCAAGAAGTTGATTAAACAGCATGATCATTACACAGGTCCACCTTCTGCTGGGGACAATAAAAGGCCACTTTAAAATGTGCAGTTTTGTCACACAACACTATGCCACAGATGTCTCAAGTTTTGAGGGAGTGTGCAATTGGCATGCTAACAGCAGGAATGTCCACCAGACCTGTTGCCAGATAATTGAATGTTAACTTCTCTACCATAAGCCGCCTCCAATGTCATAAAAAAAAAAAACGGTAGTATGTCCAACTGGTCTGACAACCGAACACCATGTGTAACCACGCCAGCCCAGGACCTCCTCATGCAGCTTCTTCACCTGCAGGATCGTCTGAGACCAGCCACCTGGACAGCTGATAAAACTGTGGGTTTGCACAACCAAAGAATTTCTGCACAAACTGTCAGAAACCGTTTCATGGAAGCTCATCTGCGTGCTGTCATCCTCACCAGGATCGTAACCAGTGGGCAAATGCTCACCTTTGATGGCCACTGGCACGCTGGAGAAGTGTGCTCTTCACGGATGAATCCCGGTTTCAACTGTACCGGGCAGATGGAAGTATGGTGTCGTGTGGGCGAGCAGTTTGCTGATGTGAACAGAGTGCCCCATGGTGGCGGTGGGGTTATGGTATGGGCAGGCATAAGCTACAGACAACGAACACAATTGCATTTTATCTATGGCAATTTGAATGCACAGAGATACCGTGATGAGATCCGGAGGCCCATGTTTCAGCATGATAATGCACGGCCCCATGTTGCAACGATCTGTGCACAATTCCTGGAAGTTGAAAATGTCCCAGTTCTACCTTTTTTATATCTATATTCCCAGTCATGTGAAATCCGTATACAGTTGAAGTCGGAAGTTTACATACACCTTAGCCAAATACATTTAAACTCAGTTTTTCACAATTCCTGACATTTAATCAAAGTAAAAATTCCCTGTCTTAGGTCAGTTAGGATCACCACTTATTTTAAGAATGTGAAATGTCAGAATAATAGTAGAGAATTATTTATTTCAGCTTTTATTTCTTTCATCACATTCCCAGTGGGTCAGAAGTTTACATACACTCAGTTAGTATTTAGTAGCATTGCCTTTAAATTGTATAACTTGGGTCAAATGTTATGCGTAGCCTTCCAAACGTTTCCCACAATCATTTGGGTGAATTTTGGCCTATTTCTCCTGACAGAGCTGGTGTAACTGAGTCAGGTTTGTAGGCCTCCTTGCTCGAAGACGCTTTTTCATTTCTGTCCACACATTTTCTATAGGATTGAGGTCAGGGCTTTGTGATGGCCACTCCAAAACCTTGAAATTGTTGTCCTTAAGCCATTTTCCCACAGCTTTGGAAGTATGCTTGTGGTCATTGTCCATTTGGAAGAACCATTTGCGACCAAGCTTTAACTTCCTGACTGATGTCTTGAGATGTTGCTTCAATATATTCACATAATTTTCTTACCTCGTGATGCCATCTATTTTGTGAAGTGCATCAGTCCCTCCTGCAGCAAATCACCCCTACAACATGATGCTGCCACCCCGGTGTTTCACGGTTGGGATGGTGTTCTTTGGCTTGCAAGCCTCCCCCTTTTTCCTCCAAACATAACAATGGTCATTATGGCCAAACAGTTCTACTTTTGTTTCATCAGACCAGAGGACATTTCTCCAAAAAGTATGATCTTTGTCCCCATGTGCAGTTGCAAACTGTAGTCTGGCTTTTTTATGGCGGTTTTTGAGCAGTGGCTACTTCCTTGCTGTGCGGCCTTTCAGGTTATGTCGATATAGGACTAGTTTTACTTTGGATATAGATACTTTTGTACCTGTTTCCTCCAGCATCTTCACAAGGTCCTTTGCTGTTGTTCTGGGATTCATTTGCACTTCTCGCACCAAAGTACGTTCATCTCTAGGAGACAGAACGCTTCTCCTTCCTGAGTGGTATGACGGCTGCATGGTCCCTTGGTGTTTACACTTGCGTACTATTGTTTGTACAGATGAACGTGGTACCTACAGGCATTTGGAAATTGCTCCCAAGGATGAACCAAATTTGTGGAGGTCTACAATTTGTTTTCTGGCTGATTTCTTTTGATTTTCCCATGGTGTCAAGCAAAGAGGCACTGCGTTTGAAGGTAGGCCTTGAAATACAGGTACACCTCCAATTCACTCAAATGATGTCAATTAGCCCATCAGAAGCTTCTAAAACCATGACATCATTTTCTGGAATTTTCCAAGCTGTTTAAAGGCACATAGTGTATGTAAACTTCTGACCCACTGGAATTGTGATACAGTGAATTATAAGTTATATAATCTGTTTGTAAACAATTGTTTGAAAAATTACTTTTGTCATGCACAAAGTAGATGTCCTAACCGATTTGCCCAAACTATAGTTTTGAAATTTGTGGAGTGGTTGAAATTTTGTGGAATGGTTGAAAAACGAGTCTTAATGACTCCAACCTAAGTGTATGTAAACATCCGACTTCAACTGTATTATGGCCTCATGAATTTATTTCAATTGACTGATTTCCTTTTATGAATTGTAGCTCAGTAAAATCTTTGAAATTGTTGCATGTTGCGTTTATATTTTTGTTCAGTGTATATAAAATATAAAACTTCAATATAAATAGAAATAGTGAAAAGAACTGGTCCTAGAATCGACCCCTGCAGAACACCTTTATGTACTTTGCTTATATGAGCGAAATAGCTCTAAGTAGCAATAGAAGTATAGTTGTCCGTTAGTTTACTCCAATTAGGGTAGGGGGGGAAGTTTTGAGAAAATAAAAAATTATAATAAAAAAAACTAAGGGGGATTAGAATTGATTCAAAAATGTATAGAACCTACAATCGATCTGCAATATTAAAGCTGGTCTACCCCCCCTGCCTAAAAAACACACAACCCATCCACAACTAACACTCAACCAACACAAACCACCAAACCACAACCAAAATACAACAAACCACAACCTACACAAAACCAACCACAACTAACACTCAACCAACACAACAACCAAACCACAACCAAAATACAACAAACCACAACCAACACAAAACCAACACACAACTAACCCACAGCCAACACACAACCTACACTCAACCAATAACCAACACACAACCAACACATAAACACATAACCAAACTGCCTGCATGGGACATTGTTGTTTATTCAGTTGGGTGTAATGTTTAGACATTCCTCTGTCACCTTCCAGATTGCCTTGATTGCCTATTTTACATGATCAAGAATCAAGTCTGTTCTACACAACACATCTCTATATCTGAGTGTTCTGTGACTAAGCTTTCCAAGTGCTTGTCATGTACCCAGACTGAAACCATATGCTGTACAGTAGATTCCTTGCCAGGCATGATTGGGTTGTAGCAGTTTATCACCAGTCCGGGTGCTAGTCTGCTTCAGCAGGAGCCAGCATCATTGTTTATTTCTCTCCATTGCCAGTATGATGACAGAGTATGTCTATTTTTGGATCACCTAGTTTGAACCAGAGCTTACATTTTACCTGATATTCTATTGCATGGATCTCTATTGCTGCATCACATTGGGATGCAATGTATATATGATATTGCTTCATTGCATTGGTATGCATGTTAGTTCAACCTCTTTATTTGATCAGAATATGAATTAGCATCATATGCTAAGCTAGCAGCTGATCCTGTATGCAGCCAGCAGTATAAAGGTCATATGAAAGAGGGCCTGGGGGTCTTCAGTACTTACAGTATGAAGACTAATGAGGAGCAGGGCTGTTTTAAAATGCAGGACAGTGAAACCAAATGATCACATCTATTATGCATGCTGTCCAGAGTGCAGCCTAACCACTGCCAGGAATAGAAAAAGGAACAGCAGACAGATAGTGAGTGAGTGTCAGCAGTGTAAAAGTATGTGCGCGAGCTCACACACACACACATACACACACACACGTGCACACGCACATACACACACACGCACGCACGCAACACACTCACACATACACACATACACACACACACACACACATACACACAGAGACAGGCTCCAGGCAGTGTGCAGTCACTCAGACATAATCAGAGATGAAGCCATGGAGAGAAGCAGACTTTATGGGCTGAGAGAGCAGTCTTTTTTTAAAGAGGGCTGCGTATGTGACGCAGTTTATAGGCTTTAGTAAAGGAAGATGGCTATATTCTCCCTCCTCCTCCTTCACCCCTCGCCCTCCATCCCTCGAGTGATGACTCGATCTTGAGAGAGATAGCTAGCCACTGGCACTCTAGGTACTCTGCTCCGGCTATTCTATTTTGGAGAATTCTGGTTCTTCTTCAAATATTACTTTTGCTTCTGGCTCTAAGTATTATTTTATCTCTGACCATGGCCATGAATTCAACATCTGTTCTTTTAATGACATTGGTTCTCTGGCTTGTGTAATTCTACCATCTCACTCTAGCCCTGGGTATTGCTAGTCAGTGCCTGTAGCTGTATTGTTACACTGCTCAGTAGTCTGTTAACTATGTTGATAGATGGTTGTGTATTCTACGTCTCTCTCTATCTCTCTCTCTCTCGCCATCACTGCTGCTACTGCAGGGAGACTGTTTTGCTACTCCTGCGCTATTGAATCTAGACAGATCCGCAGTAACAGCAGCAACACCGGCAAGTGGTGACAGAGAGCGAGAGAGAGCGAGAGAGTGTGACATTGAGAGTGTATGTGGCATCAGAGCTACTGGAAGGTGCCGTGCTCGATCTCTAAAGAGTGTGTATTCATGTGTGTGTAGGACTGGGGCCGCTGTGAGAAGGGCATAGCTGCGTCTTTGGAGAAGCTGAGGGCCTTTAAGAGGAAACTGTCCCTGCCTCTACCAGACAACCATGAGGAGCTGCACTCTGAGCAAGTCCGCTGCAAGGTGAGATACACACACACACACACAGACTCCTGGATTTGTCCAGAGTGCTCCAGCCGTCTTTCTAATCTCGACACAGTGACACGTATTCCTCAGATTCCATATTACAACATTGTGTCTGCTGTGTATCACTAGCTTGGTGTTTGGGGATGCCTGTGTAACTAGCTCTTTGTTTTCACAATGTAGTAATAAACAAATGTAAAATGCAGGACTGATTTGGACTGCATGTTGTATTTCATGTTCCCTGCTTCATGACCATCTCTGATCTGTGCAGACACACTGAGATCACACTCTGTTTGCTGTGTGCACTGTACTCACACAGTGATGCTCTGTTTGCTGTGTGCACTGTACTCACACAATGATGCTCTGTTTGCTGTGTGCACTGTACTCACACAGTGATGCTCTGTTTGCTGTGTGCACTGTACTCACACAGTGATGCTCTGTTTGCTGTGTGCACTGTACTCACACAGTGATGTTTCATACATGACCTCTACTCCTTAGGGGGAAGGGCCAGTAGCATGGCTAGCCTCTGCCAGGGCATCAGCTTTCTGTGTGTGTGTGTTAGGCAATTTCATATTATGTAATAAGTTAACGTAATCCACCTGCAACACAAACTGTTAGTAAATAGCTGACACACTGGCAAGGAAGACCTGAGCCTAGTTGCTAATATTTGTGTTGTGTATTGTTTTGGTTTTGGTTCAGACAGATTTTATTTTTTATTCTGTCCTTGCCTATTTTTTGTGTTCAGTCTTAGCAATTAAGGTTTGATACAATGTTAGATTTCCCTGTTTTACACCTAAGATTTAACACTGTAAGATAATGTTGTTGGTTATGTTTCCATCTAAGAGGAAATGCTAGCCCTTAAGATGCTGTGCTTCATACATACATCATTTTTTATGGTTAATTTAGCCTTTGTCATGTTTTCAGCTGAAGTGTTTTAAGAAGCGTCCTCCTAGTGTTTTCTGTGGCTTTTATGACTCATCACCCGCAGCACCATCTGGTGATGCAGTGGTGCTCAAACAACAGATTAGATAGCTTGTTTTAGCCTTGTGTGACGCTCAGGTTGGCTAGGCTCATAACATTTTGTTACAATCTTCTCAAACCCAAAAAGATTTGCTCAGCTCTGCATTAGGGCTAGGCGGTTACCATATTTGACTATATACCGGTATTGATGCACGGCTCAGTTTGGGTTTTTACTTTACCTCCTATATCGGTATTTGAATGTTTGGTTTGTTAAATGTGATTCGCAGTGTGTAACGTCCATCTCACCAACGTCTCTCTCCACGCCGCTTCCACACAGACACAGTCCCACCCCTTCACTCAAGGAGCGCATTTGTTGTTGCTTGACCACGAGACACTTTCGTTCAGTCTGCATGGTCAATGCAGGCCATTTTGATGACAACGATGTTGTTCTCAATTTCAATTCACAATCATTCTATAATTACAATATTAGTTTGTGTTTCTTACATCAGCAAACAGCTAGTTTGTATTTTCTTAGCAAGTTAAGCTAAATCGTGTTAGCCACTAATGCTAATCGCTAGCTAACTAGCTAATAAAAGTACTGAGTCAGAGCAAACGTAACTGGCTAATACGGCCTGATACCAGTGCTGGTGGAGGCCTAAATCAGCATGTTGTTTGTGCAACAGTATCTTCTAAATCAAAGAGGAATAGGCAAAGATTTAATGTCGCCAAAGATTATAGGGTCCCATAGGAAACACGGAACATCACTAATAAACATTATATTTACATGATTCCAAAAGTTTACCCAAGTGTTTTGATCTAAATCGCAATTGCAACATTTGGTTAAAAATAAGGCCTAGTATTTTTGTCCATATCGTGGCAGTGGGGAAATGATATGAAATGAGTGCAGGGAATGCAGAAATGGATAGAAATGCAGGAAATTACTTTAGGTTGAATTGAACAGTATAAAATAATCAGAATGGAGAAAGACCCATTGAAATCATTTAGAATAAATGTGTTGCCACCCTAGGGACACGCAGTACTCATAAAGCAAATGTAGAACTTTTATCAATCAAAAACATGAAATACCATCAAATACCATCAAAATTTGAAAAATACCATGATATGTATGATATTTTGGCCATATCGCCCAGCCCTACTCTGCATTCATTTATATTAGTTTAATTTATTGTGTTTGTGTGTTGTCACGATCGTTTGTATAAACGGACCAAGGCGCAGCGTACGTAGAGTTCCACATATTTATTAAAGAATAAAGTGAAACTTTAGCAAAGACAAAACAAATAAAGAATAAACGAAATGTGACTAACAATGCAGTGCTAACAGGCAACTAAACATAAACAATATCCCATAACCCACAGGTGGATTTTTTTTTACTTAAGTATGATCCCCAATTAGAGACAACGATAACCAGCTGCCTCTAATTGGGAATCATACAAATCACCAACATAGAAAATAAACCTAGAACCCCACATAGAAAATATAAACTAGAACAACCCCCCCCAGTCACACCCTGACCTACTGTACCATAGAAAATAGAAGCTTTCTATGGTCAGGACGTGACATGTGTACCTCTCATTCAATTAATGTTAAGTAGTTGAAGAGCTGTATCGGGAGTGTGATAGATTACCTTTATGTGTGTGTATCCTTTCTCTCTAACGTCTAACCCATCATCTCTCTGTGTGGTGTAGGAGTTAGAGAGCAATGTGGATGGCTGGACTGATGACCTCACCTCTCTGTTCCTGCTGAGGGATTCTCTGGAGGGTGTGGTCAGTGCTGATGACCTCACAGTCCTGCAGGACCGCCTCCAGCTGCTGCAGCGCCAGTGGGAGGAGATCTGTCACCAGGTAGACACACCTGGCACGCACATACACACAGTGGGAGGATATACACTACCGTTCAAAAGTTTGGGAACACTTAAAAATGTCCTTGTTTTTGAAAGAGAAGCACATTTTCTGCCCATTAAAATAACATAAAATGTATCATAAATACAGTGTAGACATTGTTAATGTTGTAAATGACTATTGAAGCTGGAAACGTCTGATTTTTTTATGGAATATCTACATATGTGGACAGAGGCCCATTATCAGCAACCATCACTCCTGTGTTCCAATGCCACGTTGTGTTAGCTAATCCAAGTTTATCATTTTAAAAGGCTAATTGATCATCAGAAAACACTTTTGCAATTATGTTAGCACAGCTGAAAACTGTTGGTCTGATTAAAGAAGCAATACAACTGGCCTTCTTTAGACTAGTTGAGTATCTGGAGCATCAGCATTTGTCGTTTTGATTACATGCTCAATATGGCCAGAAACAAAGACCATTCTTCTGAAACTCGTCAGTCTATTCATTTTCTGAGAAATGAAGGCTATTCCATACGAGAAATTGCCAAGAAACTGAAGATCTCGTACAACGCTGTGTACTACTCCCTTCACAGAACAGCACAAACAGGCCCTAACCAGAATAGAAAGATGAGTGGGAGGACCCGGTGCACAACTGAGCAAGAGGACAAGTACATTAGCGTCTAGTTTGAGAAACAGACGCCTCACAAGTCCTCAACTGGCAGCTTCATTAAATAGTACCAGCAAAACACCAGTCTCAATATCAACCGTGAAGAGGCGACTCCGGGATGCCGGAGTTGCAAAGAAAAAGCCATATCTCAGACTGCCCAATAAAATTAAATGATTAAGATGGGCAAAAGAACACAGACACTGGACAGAGGAACTCTGCCTAGAAAGCCAGCATCCCAGAGTCGCCGCTTCGCTGTTGACATTGAGACTGGTGTTTTGTGGGTACTATTTAATCAGTCTGTGCCCAGATCATTACGTATTATGCTGAAATAAACAGTGGGCTATATATCTGTTACACTTGTTAGCTTGGCTTGACTGTGCATGGCTCTTTAGCACAGTGAACAGAGACACAGCAGTGGTGTCTTAACTGTGATGAAGTCCATATGCTGTGTGTTCAGTAAGCATATCTATTGCTTATGTTCCGGACGTCACTCACACACAGTGTCATTGTGCCTTAGAGATAATGTAAGGTCGGGGTTAGTTTGGTTCCGGCAGAGAGGATATGCATAGATAACAGCACAGGGCTGGGAGCTTGGCCCGCTTTGTGGTTGCTGTTTCAAAGAGTTTTTATTGACTCCAGATATTGTCTGTTTTTCTTTTGCGCCCTCCTCCTCTGACCCCCACCCCCCTCCTCCCCTCCATAGCTGTCCCTGCGCAGGCAGCAGGTGAGTGAGAAGCTGAATGAGTGGGCAGTGTTTAATGAGAAGAACAAGGACCTGTGTGAGTGGCTCACCCAGATGGAGAGCAAGGTGTCTCAGAATGGAGACATCAGCATCCAGGAGATGATCGAGAAGCTGCGCAAGGTGATTACACACACACTCACAAAGACATGAACACAACATATAAATACACACTTATTCATACATCTTCATGATCAAGACACACAACAATACACACACTCGCACGCACACACACACACACACTCTCTCAATCTCGATCTCATACCTTCTCACAACCTCTTTTTGCAATCCCCCTCTCCCAGGACTACCAGGAAGAGATTGGTGTGGCCCAGGAGAATAAGCAGCAGCTGCAGGTGATGGGGGAGCGCTTGGCCAGGGCCAGCCATGAGAGCAAGGCTGCAGAGATACAACACAAACTCAGCAAGGTCAGCGAGCGCTGGCAACACCTGCTGGACCTCATCGCTGCTAGGTGAGCATGAAGGGGATCTGGGTGCAATGTGGGTGAGTGGGGAGATTAAAGTTAAAGGATCACTTTACAAAAAATATATATTTTAGTACTTTTTCTTTAGTCTACTGTTGTCCCACTCCCAAATGTGTTGATGATGTTGTACCACACACACACACACACAAGTTATTTTGTGTCAAGGTTCTGGCTAACAGCGATTAACTGCACGCAATAAAAAATAAAGAGAGTTGCACACTCTATATATAAACACCCAGTAATTTATTGGGTAAACCACCAACGTTTTGCCATCACTGTGTCTTCTTCACTGTGCCTTCACTGTGCCCTGTCCATCATTGTGCCTCCCACAATAACAATCCGGACATACCCCAACCAAAAACCCTGGATGAACGGAGATATCCGTACAATGCTGAGTGCCCATACTGCAGCATTCATTGTCAGCAGAACGAACGCTGATGACTCGGTGGCGCGTTACGTGTATAAGGTACCTCTGCAAATCCATTTGGAATGCAAAAAGACAATACAGACTCAAACTTGAATTACTGTTCAACAACTCAGACTCGCAACACATGTGGCAAGGACTACGGACTATCACGGAGTACAAAGGCAAATCCAGCTGTGTGGTGCCCACCAAAGCCTCCCTCCCAGATGAGTTTAACACATTCTATGCACGCTTCGAGGCAGATAACACCAAAGAGACTCGCTGATCCGGATGACTAGGTGCTTATACTCTCCGAGGCTGACGTGAGGATCAAGAGTGAATACTCTCAAAGCCGCCGGCCCAGATGGCATCCCTGGCCGCATCCTCAGAGTGTGTGCTGACCAGCTGGCAGGTGTCTTTTTGGACATATTAAACCTGTCCCAGGCTGTAGTCCACACCTGTTTCAAGGAGACCACCATTGTCCCAGTCCCCAAGAAGGACAAGTTGACATGCCCCGTTGCACTCACCCCAGTCATCGTAAAGTGCTTTGAGAGGCTGGTCATTGCCCACATCAAGGCCAGCATGCCAAACTCAACACCAAGCTCCAAACTCAACACCAAGCTCAGAACCCTGGGTCTGGATACCACTCTCTGCAACTGGATCCTGGACTGTGAGGATTGGCAGCAACACCTCCTCCACACTGACTCAACACAGCGGCCCCCCAGGGGTGTGTCCTCAGCCCTCTGCTGTACTCCCTGTTCACCCACGACTGTGTCACTTTGCACAACACCCAACTCTATCATCAAGTTTGCTGATGACACCACGGTTGTAGGCCTGATAACCAACAACAATGAATCCGCCTATAGGGAGGAGGTTAACTGGCATTGTGGTGTCATGACAACAATTTCTCCCTAAAGGTCAGCAAAACAAAGGAGTTAGTTGTCAATTTCAAGAAGCAGAGGAGTGAACATGACCCCCTTTTAATTGTATCTTTATTTAACTAGTCAAGTCAGTTAAGAACAAATTCTTATTTACAATGACAGCCTACACCGGCCAAACCCGGACGAGGCTGGGCCAGTTGTGCGCCACCCTATGGGACTCCCAATCGCGTCCGGTTGTGATACAGCCTGGATTCGACCCAGGGTGTCTGTAGTGTTGCCTCAAGCACTGAGATGCAGTGCCTTAGACTGCTGCGCCACTCGGGAGTCAGAAAACAGAATGGAGACTAGAGTCAGAAAACAGAATGGAGACCAGTCAGAAAGGGAAAGTGTCATCATGGTCAAAGATTAAGTTGTGCATTTTATGCACTGCAAATCCCTATGGGGGGAGGGAATGAACAGAGTTGCTGAGTTGGCTTTACTACCATCTTGCTCTTATGATGTCAGACAATATCGTCTGAACGTTAGACAATACAATAGAAACACAATGGCTGGGGTCCAAACACTTGTTGGTCGGACAGATTCAGTTGGCAATTCACATTAACTAGACAATACAATAGAAACACTATGGTTGTGTACCTGTAAAACAACCTGAAGAACCCATCTATTCATATCTTCAACTGGTCCACTGCCTTCGGCTTTGATAATGGTTAACATGACATGATATACACATCACATTCTGCCACTCAGAAGTCATGAGGAGGGTGAGAAATCATATGATGATTGAGCACAGGTGAAAAATACATTATAAAATGAACAACCACTCTATGGTCCATTGATATAGCAGTGGGAGAGAGCCATCGATTGGGAAAAGAACATGCCCCCCTGTCGAAGCAGATTGGTCAGACCACTGTGATCACTGTGTTTTGTCTCTGTTAAACTCAGCATGGTTGATGATAAACTAAAGCAAGATAACCTGCTGCCAGGTATGTGAATGGACATATATAACTGCCACAAAAGTGTCTAAAATGTCAATACTCAGAGAAAATGTGGTTTGGATAAACAATAAGTGACAAAAAAAATGATATGTAAAAGACAAAACAGAATTGATCAAAACATACCATAGTTTAAGACTTCAAATATTAAGAAGACACTTCGCAGTATAGTTACCAGAAAATAACTTGATAGGTAGTTAAAAAATCAAAAGCATGGTGACTACTCAAAACGGTGCCTGAGGAAGGTCTGCTGCATCATCAAGGACCCCACACACCCCAGCCAGGAGCTGTTCACCCCCTTACCGCTGGGCAGACGTTACAAACCATCAGACTGCTGAACACTTGAACTTGACTGACCACCTGCACTGACTCTCTGCACCTTAGCACACACACACACACACACACATACACACACACACACACACACACACACACACACACACACACACACACACACACACACACACATCACAACTTTGGCTACCAGACTCTTATTACTCTGTCAATCACCACATCCTCATCGGCAGACTCGACAGCCTTGGTTTCTCAAATGATTGCCTCGCCTGGTTCACCAACTACTTCTCTGATAGAGTTCAGTGTGTCAAATCGGAGGGTCTGCTGTCCGGACCTCTGGCAGTCTCTATAGGGGTGCCACAGGGTTCAATTCTTGGACCGACTCTCTTCTTTGTATACATCAATGAGGTCACTCTTGCTGCTGGTGAGTCTCTGATCCACCTCTACGCAGACGACACCATTCTGTATACTTCTGGCCCTTCTTTGGACACTGTGTTAACAACCCTCCAGGCAAGCTTCAATGCCATACAACTCTCCTTCCGTGGCCTCCAATTGCTCTTAAATACAAGTAAAACTAAATGCATGCTCTTCAACCGATCGCTACCTGTACCTACCCGCCTGTCCAACATTACTACTCTGGACGGCTCTGACTTAGAATACGTGGACAACTACAAATACTTAGGTGTCTGGTTAGACTGTAAACTCTCCTTCCAGACCCATATCAAACATCTCCAATCCAAAGTTAAATCTAGAATTGGCTTCCTATTTCGCAACAAAGCATCCTTCACTCATGCTGCCAAACATACCCTTGTAAAACTGACCATCCTACCAATCCTCGACTTTGGCGATGTCATTTACAAAATAGCCTCCAATACCCTACTCAACAAATTGGATGCAGTCTATCACAGTGCAATCCGTTTTGTCACCAAAGCCCCATATACTACCCACCATTGCGACCTGTACGCTCTCGTTGGCTGGCCCTCGCTTCATACTCGTCGCCAAACCCACTGGCTCCATGTCATCTACAAGACCCTGCTAGGTAAAGTCCCCCCTTATCTCAGCTCGCTGGTCACCATTGCATCTCCCACCTGTAGCACACGCTCCAGCAGGTATATCTCTCTAGTCACCCCCAAAACCAATTCTTTCTTTGGTCGCCTCTCCTTCCAGTTCTCTGCTGCCAATGACTGGAATGAACTACAAAAATCTCTGAAACTGGAAACACTTATCTCCCTCACTAGCTTTAAGCACCAACTGTCAGAGCAGCTCACAGATTACTGCACCTGTACATAGCCCACCTATAATTTAGCCCAAACAACTACCTCTTTCCCTACTGTATTTTATTTATTTATTTATTTTGCTCCTTTGCACCCCATTATTTTTATTTCTACTTTGCACATTCCCCCATTGCAAATCTACCATTCCAGTGTTTTACTTGCTATATTGTATTTACTTTGCCACCATGGCCTTTTTGCCTTTACCTCCCTTATCTCACCTCATTTGCTCACATCGTATATAGACTTGTTTATACTGTATTATTGACTGTATGTTTGTTTTACTCCATGTGTAACTCTGTGTCGTTGTATGTGTCGAACTGCTTTGCTTTATCTTGGCCAGGTCGCTATTGTAAATGAGAACTTGTTCTCAACTTGCCTACCTGGTTAAATAAAGGTGAAATAAATAAAATAAAATTGTGATTGCTAAATACTGCACAATTTAAACACTTGCCCCCCAAATCCATCTTCCCAAAGACACGCATAAATATTTAACTACCTGAATTTTTATGTAATCTATCACAAGAGTGGCCCTTTTAGGGTACTTCAGAATATCACAGGTGTCTGTAATTATCTCTGGCCCTCTGTGTGGCCTTATGAGGCCTTTTGGCATGTACAATACACTCAGTTTATTAGGTACCCCATTCATGAAAATGGTTAACTCCTAGACAGTGAGTCACGTGGCAGTGGCTTGCTATATAAAGCAGGCAGAAAAGAATTGAGGCATTCAGTATTGCTTGATTGAGCGTTAGAATGAGCTAAACGAGTCACCTAAATTACTTTGAGCGTGATATGATCGTTGGTGCCAGTTGTGCCGTTTCCAATATCTCAGAAACAGCCGACAGCCGGGGGTTTTCACGCACGACAGTGTCTAGGGTTTACAGAGAACGGTGCAACAAACAAAAAACATCCAGTCAGTGGCAGTCCTGTGGGTGAAAACAGCTCGTTGATGAGAAGTCGTGCAAGCTAAGAGGCGGACCAGAAATATGCAAATAATGGCGCGGTACAACAGTGGTGTGCAGAATGGCTTCTCAGAATGCACAACTCGTCTGTCCTTGTCACAGATGGGCTATCACAGCAGACGACCACACCAGGTTCCACTCCTATCAACTAAAAACAAGAAGAAGTGGCTCCAGTGGGCCATTCTACTCCGACCAACACTGGACATTTGAGGAGTGGAAAAACATTGTCTGGTCCGATGAATCTCGATTACTGTTGCGTCATGCTGATGGCAGAGTCAGGATTTGGCGTAAACAGCATGAGTCCATGGCCCCATCCTGCCTGGTGTCAACGGTACAGGCTGGTGGTGGTGTAACGGTGTGGGGAATGTTTTCCTGGCACACATTAGGTCCCTTGATACCAAATGAGCAACGTTTCCATGCCCCAAAGAATTCAGCCGCTCCTAAAGGCAAAGGGGGGTCCGACCCAGTACTAGATGAGGGTGTATCTAATAAACTGGCCACTGAGTGTAATTAAATAATTAAATAAGATGATTTTAAAATAAAAAGTTGTAAATCATTATCCTAAATCAGTGAATGCTATTGGTGTTTTAATATGAGTGTTTCAGTAAATATCAAAAAGAGTGGTGATGATGATGATGATGCTGTGCGCATCTATAGGTCATGTGGATGTGTTAGGTCTGTGCAGCTTGGGTGGGAAGTGATATGATGTTCTGTAAATTCACTGCAATTCGCTTCCTCCTAGTGGAGAAGTCTTGAGTGAGAGGACGCCTGTGAGTCACATGACTAGAATAGCTGTGACTAGGCCTGTTGGTCTTGGTGTCCGGACAACAGAGAGCAAAAGAGCTCTCATGCCTTCCTCTTCTCTTCCTCTCCCTTTCCCCTTCCTCTTGCTGAGCCAACTGTTCCCCTCTCTCTTTCCCTCCCTCTATCTTCCTCCGGCTGTTGCCCTCTGAGAATGGAATGGAGGGAGGAGGGGAGAAGAGGAGGGGGTGTGGGCAGTAAGTGACCTCAGAGACAGCTGCAGACTTGTTCTATTCTGTCCGTCCCTTTTTCCACAAGAAAAACTTAAAGCAGAGTCAGTTTCTCACAAGTAGTTTCTCAGAAGTATAAGAAAACCTTAAACATACTTTCATTTTGTCTCAACTTGTGGAGTTTTTTAGCAGTTGGAGAAAGTATTTAGTAGTTTAACTTAAGAGTGCTTGAAAAGGGAAGGAACTTTTCCCATTCCAGGAGTTCTCACAGAAACACTTGAACTTTTATCTCCTGTGCACACTGGCTCCATGCACGCCTGTGTGACATTCCATCCGTCTGCCTGCTCTGCGGCACATGGCTCTGACTGTAAGTCCTCTTTTAGCAACAGCAGCACTTGTCACTCTCAGACACACACACACACACACACATACACACACACACACACACACACACACACACACACACACACACACACACACATGCCGTTTGGGCTGTCTTTTTTTAATACCTTTGAGAGCAGTTGACAAGTAACACTAGTGCCCCCCCCTCATGTTAACCCCCCTCTCCCGACACTACAGGGGGTAAACTAGCTAGACTAAGGAAAGTCCCATTCGGAACACCCAGAAGAAAGAGAAGGGTGTTTAAACCATAGCTAGCTCCATAACGTTTAACTGTTTATTGACGTTAGCTTTGAGTTTGGACAGTCCTGCCCCCATGGTTCTGGACTTGGGGACTGATAACATGGCAGGATGCCCAAGCGAAGACTCAGAGGATCTGCCGGAATGTGACTGCGATATCAACAGGCAGGCTTTTCTTGGAGAATTGTGCTGGAATTGTTTTGTCTTGGAAAATTACACTGGAGTTGTTTAGAATCTGGCTTGCATGTTCGTTTGCGCTATTGAGCAATTATTTAATCAAATAACTGGTTTTGGATAATAGTGTAAGAAGTTGTCTGCTGTCGGCTGGATACTGGAGAACTACAGTATTGCAGAGCTTTGTGCACTATCAGTGTGGGCGGAGTAGGCTAGCTGTTGTTGACTGTTATAGATGTTGAGACATTTCTCTCTGTGTTGATGAATAGGCTGTTGTTTCTCTGCTCTCTAAAAGGTCATTGAGGGGACCAAAAACTCTTTCAATGTCAAACTTTCTTTTCTCTGTCATCATCAGTGGGTACCAACAAGAGAGAAGCATGAGATAGCTTAATGACTTTTACTCAGTTCAAAACATACTGTAGCTGCTTAGGGTGAGAAGCATAAACAGTACATCAATGCTATATTCTTTTCACCTTGTGCAAATAGCTGGTGATTTAGAATATTAGGGATATTGATTGTAATCCGTGTGGGCGGTAACATTACGTAATCAGATTACTTTCAAATTGGGTAATATTATTACAGTTACTTTGTCAAATAACATGATACTTTCAGAATCATATCACTACCGGACGCGTTTCCATGATCAGATCTCGACTTGCTTCCTCATTTAGTTCTGGGCAAGCTGGGAAAGGCTGTTTGGACAAATGTCATGACATCTGCTTTCCATAGAAATGTATAGAGGGCGCAGCTCTGATCTTTGCTATTGATCACTTCTGTGATAGAAAAGCCCATAGAAGTCTTTCCCGCCTAGTGGCAAGTGTGCACTCTAGACGTCTCTATGGTTCCGTGTAGTTTACATGCAGTTTATATCCAGAATTGGCAGCTCCAGAGAAATAATATATATATATATATTTTTTAAATAATTTAAAAACATTTTTTTAGCCCTTTTTCTCCCCAATTTCGTGGTATCCAATTGTTGTAGTAGCTACTATCTTGTCTCATCGCTACAACTCCCGTACGTGCTCGGGAGAGACGAAGGTTGAAAGTCATGCGTCCTCCGATACACAACCCAACCAAGCCGCACTGCTTCTTAACACAGCACGCATCCAACCCGGAAGCCAGCCGCACCAATGCGCCGGAGGAAACACCGTGCACCTGGCCACCTTGGTTAGCGCACACTGCGCCCAGCCCGCCACAGGAGTCGCTGGTGCGCGATGAGACAAGGACACCCCTACCGACCAAGCCCTCCCTAACCCGGGCGACGCTAGGCCAATTGTGCGTCGCCCCATGGACCTCCCGGTCGCGGCCGGTTACGACAGAGCCTGGGCGCGAACCCAGGGACTCTGATGGCACAGCTGGCCCAGAGAAAGATTTTAAATGAAAAGATAGGAAATCTGTACAGATTTTACTGGCACCTCAAATTTCTACTGCTTGAGCTCCTGCACATTTTATATAATCTTATCTCAAAAGTATTGTGGAGCTCCTGCACATAAATATAAATAGTACAGACACCCAAAATGAATACCGGCACCTATTTCAGTCCAAATCAAACACTAATAACTAGTAAGATAACATGTTACTTTCCACACAAAGTAATATTGAAAAGTAACTAATCCCAACTAATCCCAAGTAACTAATCCCAACACTGATTATAATATTGTTAATATACAGAGCATGTATCAATGTTGGGAGCCACTAAACTATGTCACCACGGCCTGTTCACACACTATCATCCAGAAGGCGAGGTCAATACAGGTGCATCAAAGATGGGACCGAGAGACTGAAAAACAGCTTTTATCTCAATGCCATCTGACTGTTAAATAGCCATCACTAGCCGGCTTCCACCTAGTACCCTGCCCTGAACTTAGTCACTTAGTCACTGCCACTACCCAGTTACCAGTGGAGTAAAGTACTTATGTAAAAATACTTTAAAGTAGTGCTTAAGTAGTTTTTTTGGGTATCTGTACTTTACTTTACTATTTATATTTTTGACAACTTTTGGTCACTTTAATAATGTTTACATACTGTTTTACTAATTTCATATATATATGTTAATTTGGAAAGAATTCAGACCCCTTGACTTTTTCCACATTTTGTTACGTTACAGCCTTATTCTAAAATTGATTAAATTGTTTTTTCCCCTCATCCATCGACATACAATACACATAATGACAAAGCAAAAACAGGTTTTTAGAAATTTTAGCAAATGAATAAAAAAGAAATAACTGAAATATCACATTTACATAAGTATTCAGACCCTTTACTCAGTACATTGTTGAAGCACCTTTGGCAGCGTTTACAGCCTCAAGACTTGGGTATGACGCTACAAGCTTGGGACACCTGTATTTGGGGAGTTTCTCCCATTCTTCTCTGCAGATCCTCTCGTTCTTCTCTGCAGATCCTCTCAATCTCTGTCAGGTTGGAGGGGGAGGGTCGCTGCACAGCTATTTTCAGGTCTCTCCAGAGATGTTTGATCGGGTTCAAGTTGGGGCTCTGGCTGGGCCACTAAAGGACATTCAGAGACTTGTTCCGAAGCCACTCCTCCGTTGTCTTGGCTGTGTGCTTAGTGTCATTGTTCTGTTGGAAGGTGAACCTTCACCCCAGCCTGAGGTCCTGAGTGTTCCGGAGCAGGTTTTCATCTGTACTTTGCTCCGTTCATCTTACCCTCAATCCTGACTAGTCTCCCAGTCCCTGCTGCTGAAAAACATCCGCTCAGCATGATGCTGCCACCGCCATGCCATAAGGATGGTGCCTGGTTTCCTTGGCATCCAATCCAAATAGTTCCATCTTGGTTTCATCAGAACAGAGAATCTTGTTTCTCATGGTCTGAGATTCCTTTTGCCTGTCATGTGCCTTTTACTGAGGAGTGGCTTCAATCTGGCCACTCTACCATAAATGCCTGATTGGTGGAGTGTTGCAGAGATGGTTATCCTTCTGGAAGGTTCTCCCATCGCCACAGAGGAACTCTGGAGCTCTGTCAGAGGGACCATTGGGTTCATGGTCACCTCCCTCACCAAGGCCCTTCTCTCCCGATTGCTCAGTTTGGCCAGCTCTAGGAAGAGTCTTGGTGGTTCCATACTTCTTCCATTTAAGAATAATGGAGGACACTGTGTTCTTGGGGACCTTCAACACTGCAGACATTTTTTGGTAAAAATGTCTAAAAACCTGTTTTTCACTTTGTCATTATGGGGTATTGTGTGTAGATTGATGAGGATTTTTTTTTATTTTAGCAATTCTAAATAAGGTGGTAATGTAACAAAATGTGGAAAAGGGGAATGGGTCTGAATACTGTCCGAAGGCACTGTGTGTACTGTATTCTACTGTATTCTAGTCAATGCCGCTCTGACATTGCTCTGGCATGATGACATTCTGATGAGGCAGTCCATTTATAGATCAGAGTACTCATGGGCTGAAATATGGGCTGAAATAATAATGCCATATCGTCTGCCCCTATAGACCGTTCTGTGATACAGCCTCCTGTACAGTCACAGTCACAGGGGTATAAGGTGTCTAAAGTGGCAGAGGCCTGGTAAACACGTCATATGGGTAACAACTTATTTACTTTAATTAGTGGATCCAGTACAGAATGGCTCCTGCCTGCATTCAACACTAGTATTTCTGGTGTGACAGGGAGGGACGACGTGAGAGAGCTGGATAACTTTGAAGGGTGTAGTAGTGTGAATGTGAAGAGTTGACTCTGCTCCTTTGGCAGTTTATAATGGGCGTATTTAAAATCAGAGGACATTCTTTCCATTTTTCACAACCTCCATAAACATTTTACATATTTAGATCCAAAATGAATCCCAGACAGATGTTATGTGGGGTTACACTAGGAGTTTAATATTCACATAAATATGTCCTGTAAACATATCCCTAAACCCTTCTGACCTCAGGATATCATCTTCCACTCCTGCAGCCCTCTCGGTTGCGGACATGTTGGTTATGGTTTGTTGTGGTACTGGGGCCCCCCTCTCTACCTCTCATTCCTACTGGAGGACTAGTGATAATGGGGGAGCTGAGGGATATTGTGTTGTTACGGTTGCTTCTTGGTTGTTGAGTTGTTGTTGTAGTTCTTTAGTGGTTATGGTCGATATCTTCAGTGATTGTATGACTACATACAATAGGTAAGGTTTCTGTAATAGAATGTAGTAGAAGGAAGTTGTGGTAGTATTTAGTTTGTTTGTATGGAGGGTGACTGACTGAATCTAACATGACTGAATCTCTCTCTCAGGGTGAAGAAGTTGAGGGAGACGCTGGTTGCGGTGCAGCAGCTGGATAAGAACATGTGCAGTCTGCGCTCCTGGCTCGCTCACATCGAGACAGAGCTGACCAGACCTCTCGTCTACGACACCTGTGACGCGCAGGAGATACAGAGGAAACTCAACCAGCAGCAGGTAGGAGGAACACACACTCACTCTGAAAGAGACAGACAGGCAGGCAAGGCTAGCTACATGATCAGATCATGTGGTTTGATTTATTTCCTAAATTACGTGGTAAACATCTGAACAACTGGTGATGATGTAACAGGGTAGAAAGTCATCGCCCAAGTGAGGTCTTTATGGTATTTCAAGACAGTGTTTTTTTTCTCACCCACTGTTTCTGTTCCCTCCAATTCTACCCACTCTTCATCCCTTGACCTTTCTCCACCCATCCTCATCTTTCTTCTCTCTCTGCCTTCCCCTTTCTCCACCTCCAGGACATTCAGCGGGACATAGAGAAGCACAGTACTGGCGTGGCGTCTGTGTTGAACCTGTGTGAAGTGTTGCTACATGACTGTGACGCCTGTTCTACGGAGACAGAGTGTGACTCCATCCAGCAGGCCACCAGGGGCCTGGACCGACGCTGGAGGAACATCTGTGCCATGTCCATGGAAAGGAGGCTCAAGTGGGTCCTATACACATACAGTACAGTACACACACACACACACACACACACACACACACACACACACACACACACACACGCACACACACGCACACACACACACACACACGCACACACACACACACACGCACACACACACACACACACACGCACACACACACGCACACACACGCACACACACGCACACACACACACACGCACACACGCACACACACACACACACACGCACACACACACACACACGCACACACACACACAGTACATACAGTGGGGCAAAAACGTATTTAGTCAGCCACCAATTGTGCAAGTTCTCCCACTTAAAAAGATGAGAGAGGCCTGTAATTTTCATCATAGGTACGCTTCATCTATGATGGACAAAATGAGAAAAAAAATCCAGAAAATCACATTGTAGGATTTTGAATGAATTTATTTGCAAATTATGGTGGAATATTTGGTCAATATTTGGTCACCTACAAACAAGCAAGATTTCTGGCTCTCACAGACCTGTAACTTCTTCTTTAAGAGGCTCCTCTGTCCTCCACTCGTCACCTGTATTAATGGCACCTGTTTAAACTTGTTATCTGTATAAATGACACCTGTCCACAAACTCAAACAGTCACACTCCAAACTCCACTATGGCCAAGAGCAAAGAGCTGTCAAAGGACACCAGAAACAAAATTGTAGACCTGCACCAGGCTGGGAAGACTGAATCTGCAATAGGTAAGCAGCTTGGTTTAAAGAAATCAACTGTGGGAGCAATTATTAGGAAATGGAAGACATACAAGACCACTGATAATCTCCCTCGGTCTGGGGCTCTACGCAAGATCTCACCCCATTGGGTCAAAATGATCACAAGAACGGTGAGCAAAAATCCCAGAACCACACGGGGGGGACCTAGTGAATGACCTGCAGAGAGCTGGGACCAAAGTAACAAAGCCTAACATCAGTAACACACTACGCCGCCAGGGACTCAAATCCTGCAGTGCCAGACGTGTCCCCCTGCTTAAGCCAGTACATGTCCAGGCCCGTCTGAAGTTTGCTAGAGAGCATTTGGATGATCCAGAAGAAGATTTTGAGAATGTCATATGGTCAGATGAAACCAAAAAATAACATTTTGGTTAAAACTCAACTCGTTGTGTTTGGAGGACAAAGAATGCTGAGTTGCATCCAAAGAACACCATACCTACTGTGAAGCATGGGGGTGGAAACATCATGCTTTGGGGCTGTTTTTCTACAAATGGACCAGACGACTGATCCGTGTAAAGGAAAGAATGAATGGGGCCATGTATCGTGAGATTTTGAGTGAAAACCTCCTTCCATCAGCAAGGGCATTGAAGATGAAACGTGGCTGGGTCTTTCAGCATGACAATGATCCCAAACACACCGCCCGGGCAACGAAGGAGTGGCTTCGTAAGAAGCATTTCAAGGACTGGCCTAGCCAGTCTCCAGATCTCAACCCCATAGAAAATCTTTGGAGGGAGTTGAAAGTCCGTGTTACCCAGCAACAGCTCTAAAACATCACTGCTCTAGAGGAGATCTGCATGGAGGAATGGGCCAAAATACCAGCAACAGTGTGTGAAAACCTCGTGAAGACTTACAGAAAATGTTTGATCTCTGTCATTGCCAACAAAGGGTATATAACAAAGTATTGAGATACACTTTTGTTATTGACCAAATACTTATTTTCCACCATAATTTGCAAATAAATTCATAAAAAATCCTACAATGTGATTTGCTGTATTTTCTTCCCTCATTTTGTCTGTCATAGTTGAAGTGTACCTATGATGAAAATTACAGGCCACTCTCATCTTTTTAAGTGGGAGAACTTGCATAATTGGTGGCTGACTAAATATTTTTTGGCCCCACTGTGTAGGAACTCTATTTTCTACTCTTGCAAACCTCCAGTGTGTCTAGGGATGCAAAGCTACCGGTAATTTACCAAAGTTATCGGAATCCTCTGTAATTTTGGTAATTAACAGGATATCTATTGCAATCTATGGTAACTTTGGTAATTTATACTTGAATACATTATTTGAAAAACTTTCGTAAATAGTAGTCATTTTGTAAATATGTGTTCATATCTTCCATGAGTTTCTAGGAAATAGGCCATATGGTTAAAGTGAAAATTGCCTAATTAATGAAAAATAAATAAATTCTAATAAACAATGCCATTATTTTAAATTAACTCAACTATTAACTCAACTATTGTCTTTTTTCACAACTGCCACCAGTTTGGCCACAAAACATTTATAACAAAGACATAATGACATAGTAAAATAAATAAGAGTAAAAAAATATATATATATTTCATGCTGAAACTCGCATATTAAACACCAACGGTATTCACTAAGTTGATGGTTTATTTTAAGGATAATGTTTTACAACTTTGTCATTCTATATTTGATTTTAAAATAATCTCTATTAGATTTGTTAAATATATTTTCCATGTGATAAGGCCACACAGAGGGCCAGAGATAATTACAGAAACCTGTGATAATCTGAAGTACCCAAAAAGGCCACTAGATGCCATCTAATAACATTCCATATATTCCTTGAAAGTTATCAAAATTCTGGTAGTTTACTGGTAAACTTCAAAAGTTTCCAGTAGTATACCCTCCCCTTGCAACCCTAAGTGTGTATCAAACGTCACTCTCTCATCTTCTTGTAGGATTGAGGAGACGTGGAGGCTGTGGCAGAAGTTTCTGGATGACTTCTCTCGGTTTGAGGAGTGGCTGAAGACCTCAGAGAGGACGGCTGCTCTTCCCAACTCCTCTGGAGTTCTATACACCATCGCAAAGGAGGAGCTCAAGAAGTTTGAGGTACAGGTTAGAGAGCGGTTGAAGTTTGAGGTACAGGTTAGAGAGCGGTTGAAGTTTGAGGTACAGGTTAGAGAGCGGTTGAAGTTTGAGGTACAGGTTAGAGAGCGGTTGAAATTTGAGGTACAGGTTAGAGAGCGGTTGAAGTTTGAGGTACAGGTTAGAGAGCGGTTGAAATTTGAGGTACAGGTTACAGAGCGGTTGAAGTTTGAGGTACAGGTTAGAGAGCTGTTGAAATTTGAGGTACAGGTTACAGAGCGGTTGAAGTTTGAGGTACAGGTTAGAGAGCGGTTGAAGTTTGAGGTACAGGTTAGAGAGCGGTTGAAGTTTGAGGTACAGGTTAGAGAGCGGTTGAAGTTTGAGGTACAGGTTAGAGAGCGGTAGAAGTTTGAGGTACAGGTTACAGAGCGGTTGAAGTTTGAGGTACAGGTTAGAGAGCGGTTGAAGTTTGAGGTACAGGTTAGAGAGCGGTTGAAGTTTGAGGTACAGGTTACAGAGCGGTTGAAGTTTGAGGTACAGGTTAGAGAGCGGTTGAAGTTTGAGGCACAGGTTAGAGAGCGGTCGAAGTTTGAGGTACAGGTTAGAGAGCGGTTGAAGTTTGAGGTACAGGTTAGAGAGCGGTTGAAGTTTGAGGTACAGGTTACAGAGCGGTTGAAGTTTGAGGTACAGGTTACAGAGCGGTTGAAGTTTGAGGTACAGGTTACAGAGCGGTTGAAATTTGAGGTACAGGTTACAGAGCGGTTGAAGTTTGAGGTACAGGTTACAGAGCGGTTGAAATTTGAGGTACAGGTTACAGAGCGGTTGAAGTTTGAGGTACAGGTTAGAGAGCGGTTGAAGTTTGAGGTACAGGTTAGAGAGCGGTTGAAGTTTGAGGTACAGGTTAGAGAGCGGTTGAAGTTTGAGGCACAGGTTAGCGGTTGAAGTTTGAGGTACAGGTTACAGAGCGGTTGAAGTTTGAGGTACAGGTTAGAGAGCGGTTGTGGGCAGAGAAAAAGGAAGGAAAGGAGGGGAAGAGTTTAAATAGTTGTAAAGACAGGGTAGGAAGAGAGATCGAGAGATGAAGTAAGAATGAGAGAGCGTGTGTGTACAGTGCAAAGTGAAGGGGGGGGGCATATGGGGTAAAGTGAGAGAGTGCAGAGTAAGAGAAGGGGGAGATCAGATTACTGGAATCTGTCTTTGCTGGCCGTCACATTTTTCCTGCAGTAGCTGACCAGGGCCAATGGGGTCATGTGTCAGTGTCATCCCAGAATACCACAGGCTTACTTGAAACCGTTGTTGGGTCAAAATAATCAACCAGTTACACATACTGAGACCACCAACCTTACATTTACTTTGTATTTTATTTTGTATGTGTACAGTATTTGTATAAAATTTTCATTCTGATCATGTGTGTGTCCTAGGCCTTCCAGAGGCAGGTCCAGGAGTTTCTGACCCAGCTGGAGCTGATCAATAAGCAGTACCGCCGACTGGCCAGAGAGAACCGCACAGACTCCTCCTGCCGCCTCCGTGAAATGGTGCATGATGGGAACCGGCGCTGGGACAACCTGCAGAAGAGGGTTGCCTCCATCCTGCGCAGGCTCAAGGTATGCTGGGAAATGTCATGATGTCATAACATATGTTATGAAACATGGTGATGATATAGCAGAGCCAGGTCAGGTCAAGATTTATCACATCATTTTGTTGTGAAGATAAAAGAGTAGAAACTCACAAATACTTAGTTTCACTCTGATCACTGTTTTAGTCTAGATATTAAACAGACCTATAACACTGTTTTAGTCTAGTTATTAAACACACCTATAACACTGTTTTAGTCTAGTTATTAAACAGCCCTATAACACTGTTTTAATCTAGTTATTAAACAGACCTATAACACTGTTTTAATCTAGTTTTTAAACAGCCCTATAACACTGTTTCACTCTCTGTGTGTTCTCTCAGCACTTTATTGGTCAGAGGGAGGAGTTTGAGACAGCTAGAGACAGCATCCTGGTGTGGCTCACTGAGATGGACCTGCAGCTCACCAACATAGAACACTTCTCAGAGTGTGATGTTCAGGCTAAGATCAAACAGCTAAGGGTAAGAACCAGTGGAGGCTGCTGGGGGGAGGACGGCTCATAATAATGTCTGGAATGGATCAAATGGAATGGCATCAAACACATGGAAACCATGGAAACCATGATGTGTTTGATGTATTTGATACGGTTCCACTGATTCCACTCCAGTCATTACCATGAGCCCGTCGCCCCCAATTAAGGTGCCACCAACCTCCTGTGGTAAGAACAGTGTGTCCCGAGTGTGCGTGCATGCATACGTGCGTGCATTCGAGTATGTGTGTGTGAATGTGAATGCTATATTTTCAATGTTTTTTTTAGTTTGAATGAACTCTCTATGACGGCTTGGCAATTTAACTATCTGACTTGGTCTCCTCCTGTGCTGTATGTAACTAGTATCCTCCCATGACGGATTTAACTGGCATAACAAATAGAGATAAAAGCATTTCCCCAATTCCCCTTGGAAACATACTGAAACGTCTAACCCCTGACCTTTGCCCTCTGTGTGTGTGTGTGTTCAGGCGTTCCAGCAGGAGATCTCTCTGAACACAGGGCAGATTGAGCTGGTGTTCAGGCAGGGGGAGGCCCTGATAGAGAAGAGTGAGCCTCTGGATGGTGCTGTTCTAGAGGAGGAACTGGAGGAGCTACAGAGGTACTGGCAGGAGGTGTTTGGACGTGTCGACAGATACTACAAGAAGCTGACACGCCTGCCTGTGAGTAATGTATTTTTCTTACAGAACACACACACACACACTACAAGAAGATATGGTCCATTTGCCAATATGATATAACTATCATAACCTCGTACACACACCTAGCACGCGCATACAAACGCACACACTCACTCCCCCTCTCCTTCCCTTCAGCTTGCCGATGATGAACTAGACTGTTCTGACCGAGATCTGGACATGGACGAGTCGGCTGATCTCTCTGACCTGCAGTGGGGTGACTCCTCTCTCCCCTGCCCCTCCAGTCTCCCCACCTCGGGCTCTGTCCTCCCCCCACAGGCGGACCGCTCGGGCCGGGACACCCCAGCCAGCATGGACTCTATCCCACTGGAGTGGGACCACGACTACGACCTGAGCCGGGGGCTTGAGAGTGCTGGAGGGCGGGGTCTGGGGTCAGAAAGGGGCAGAGGACAGGAGCAGGAGGAGGAGTACCTCAGGTCGGCTGCCGCTGTATTGTCAGGTTAGTATAATACTACTACAGACTGCCGCTGTGTTGTCAGGTTAGTATAATACTACTACAGACTGCCGCTGTGTTGTCAGGTTAGTATAATACTACTACAGACTGCCGCTGTTTGTCAGGTTAGCATAATACTACTACAGACTGCCGCTGTTTGTCAGGTTAGTATAATACTACTACAGACTGCCACTGTTGTCAGGGTTAGTATAATACTACTACAGACTGCCACTGTGTTGTCAGGATAGTATAATACTACTACAGACTGCCGCTGTGTTGTCAGGTTAGTATAATACTACTACAGACTGCCACTGTTGTCAGGTTAGTATAATACTACTACAGACTGCCGCTGTGTTGTCAGGATAGTATAATACTACTACAGACTGCCGCTGTGTTGTCAGGTTAGTATAATACTACTACAGACTGCCACTGTTGTCAGGTTAGTATAATACTACTACAGACTGCCGCTGTGTTGTCAGGTTAGTATAATACCACTACAGACTGCCGCTGTGTTGTCAGGTTAGTGTAATACTACTACAGACTGCCGCTGTGTTGTCAGGTTAGTATAATACCACTACAGACTGCCGCTGTGTTGTCAGGTTAGTATAATACCACTAGAGACTGCCGCTGTGTTGTCAGGTTAGTATAATACTACTACAGACTGCCGCTGTATTGTCAGGTTAGTATAATATCACTAGAGACTTCCGCTGTGTTGTCAGGTTAGTATAATACTACTACAGACTGCCGCTGTATTGTCAGGTTGGTATAATACTACTACAGACTGCCGCTGTATTGCCAGGTTGGTATAATACTACTACAGACTGCCGCTGTGTTGTCAGGTTGGTATAATACTACTACAGACTGCCACTGTGTTGTCAGGTTGGTATAAAACTACTACAGACTGCCGCTGTGTTGTCAGGTTAGTATAATACTACTACAGACTGCCACTGTTGTCAGGTTAGTATAATACTACTACAGACTGCCGCTGTGTTGTCAGGTTAGTATAATACCACTACAGACTGCCGCTGTGTTGTCAGGTTAGTATAATACTACTACAGACTGCCGCTGTGTTGTCAGGTTAGTATAATACCACTACAGACTGCCGCTGTGTTGTCAGGTTAGTATAATATCACTAGAGACTGCCGCTGTGTTGTCAGGTTAGTATAATACTACTACAGACTGCCGCTGTATTGTCAGGTTAGTATAATACCACTAGAGACTGCCGCTGTGTTGTCAGGTTAGTATAATACTACTACAGACTGCCGCTGTATTGTCAGGTTAGTATAATATCACTAGAGACTGCCGCTGTGTTGTCAGGTTAGTATAATACTACTACAGACTGCCGCTGTATTGTCAGGTTGGTATAATACTACTACAGACTGCCGCTGTATTGCCAGGTTGGTATAATACTACTACAGACTGCCGCTGTGTTGTCAGGTTGGTATAATACTACTACAGACTGCCACTGTGTTGTCAGGTTGGTATAAAACTACTACAGACTGCCGCTGTGTTGTCAGGTTAGTATAATACTAATACAGACTGCCACTGTTGTCAGGTTAGTATAATACTACTACAGACTGCCGCTGTGTTGTCAGGTTAGTATAATACCACTACAGACTGCCGCTGTGTTGTCAGGTTAGTATAATACTACTACAGACTGCCGCTGTGTTGTCAGGTTAGTATAATACCACTACAGACTGCCGCTGTGTTGTCAGGTTAGTATAATACCACTAGAGACTGCTGCTGTGTTGTCAGGTTAGTATAATACTACTACAGACTGCCGCTGTATTGTCAGGTTAGTATAATATCACTAGAGACTGCCGCTGTGTTGTCAGGTTAGTATAATACTACTACAGACTGCCGCTGTATTGTCAGGTTGGTATAATACTACTACAGACTGCCGCTGTATTGCCAGGTTGGTATAATACTACTACAGACTGCCGCTGTGTTGTCAGGTTGGTATAATACTACTACAGACTGCCACTGTGTTGTCAGGTTGGTATAAAACTACTACAGACTGCCGCTGTGTTGTCAGGTTAGTATAATACTACTACAGACTGCCACTGTTGTCAGGTTAGTATAATACTACTACAGACTGCCACTGTGTTGTCAGGTTGGTATAAAACTACTACAGACTGCCGCTGTGTTGTCAGGTTGGTATAAAACTACTACAGACTGCCGCTGTGTTGTCAGGTTAGTATAATACTACTACAGACTGCCGCTGTATTGTCAGGTTGGTATTATACTACTACAGACTGCCGCTGTGTTGTCAGGTTGGTATAAAACTACTACAGACTGCCGCTGTGTTGTCAGGTTGGTATAATACTACTACAGACTGCCGCTGTGTTGTCAGGTTGGTATAAAACTACTACAGACTGCCGCTGTGTTGTCACGGTTAGTATAATACCACTACAGACTGTCGCTGTGTTGTCAGGTTAGTATAATACCACTAGAGACTGCCGCTGTGTTGTCAGGTTAGTATAATACTACTACAGACTGCCGCTGTATTGTCAGGTTAGTATAATATCACTAGAGACTGCCGCTGTGTTGTCAGGTTAGTATAATACTACTACAGACTGCCGCTGTATTGTCAGGTTGGTATAATACTACTACAGACTGCCGCTGTATTGCCAGGTTGGTATAATACCACTACAGACTGCCGCTGTGTTGTCAGGTTAGTATAATACCACTAGAGACTGCCGCTGTGTTGTCAGGTTAGTATAATACTACTACAGACTGCCGCTGTATTGTCAGGTTAGTATAATATCACTAGAGACTGCCGCTGTGTTGTCAGGTTAGTATAATACTACTACAGACTGCCGCTGTATTGTCAGGTTGGTATAATACTACTACAGACTGCCGCTGTATTGCCAGGTTGGTATAATACTACTACAGACTGCCGCTGTGTTGTCAGGTTGGTATAATACTACTACAGACTGCCACTGTGTTGTCAGGTTGGTATAAAACTACTACAGACTGCCGCTGTGTTGTCAGGTTAGTATAATACTACTACAGACTGCCACTGTTGTCAGGTTAGTATAATACTACTACAGACTGCCACTGTGTTGTCAGGTTGGTATAAAACTACTACAGACTGCCGCTGTGTTGTCAGGTTGGTATAATACTACTACAGACTGCCACTGTGTTGTCAGGTTAGTATAATACTACTACAGACTGGCGCTGTATTGTCAGGTTGGTATTATACTACTACAGACTGCCGCTGTGTTGTCAGGTTGGTATAAAACTACTACAGACTGCCGCTGTGTTGTCAGGTTGGTATAATACTACTACAGACTGCCGCTGTGTTGTCAGGTTGGTATAAAACTACTACAGACTGCCGCTGTGTTGTCAGGTTAGTATAATACTACTACAGACTGCCACTGTTGTCAGGTTAGTATAATACTACTACAGACTGCCACTGTGTTGTCAGGTTGGTATAAAACTACTACAGACTGCCGCTGTGTTGTCAGGTTAGTATAATACTACTACAGACTGCCGCTGTGTTGTCAGGTTAGTATAATACTACTACAGACTGCCACTGTTGTCAGGTTAGTATAATATCACTAGAGACTGCCGCTGTGTTGTCAGGTTAGTATAATACTACTACAGACTGCCGCTGTATTGTCAGGTTGGTATAATACTACTACAGACTGCCGCTGTATTGCCAGGTTGGTATAATACTACTACAGACTGCCGCTGTGTTGTCAGGTTGGTATAATACTACTACAGACTGCCACTGTGTTGTCAGGTTGGTATAAAACTACTACAGACTGCCGCTGTGTTGTCAGGTTAGTATAATACTACTACAGACTGCCACTGTTGTCAGGTTAGTATAATACTACTACAGACTGCCACTGTGTTGTCAGGTTGGTATAAAACTACTACAGACTGCCGCTGTGTTGTCAGGTTGGTATAATACTACTACAGACTGCCACTGTGTTGTCAGGTTAGTATAATACTACTACAGACTGGCGCTGTATTGTCAGGTTGGTATTATACTACTACAGACTGCCGCTGTGTTGTCAGGTTGGTATAAAACTACTACAGACTGCCGCTGTGTTGTCAGGTTGGTATAATACTACTACAGACTGCCGCTGTGTTGTCAGGTTGGTATAAAACTACTACAGACTGCCGCTGTGTTGTCAGGTTAGTATAATACTACTACAGACTGCCACTGTTGTCAGGTTAGTATAATACTACTACAGACTGCCACTGTGTTGTCAGGTTGGTATAAAACTACTACAGACTGCCGCTGTGTTGTCAGGTTAGTATAATACTACTACAGACTGCCGCTGTGTTGTCAGGTTAGTATAATACTACTACAGACTGCCACTGTTGTCAGGTTAGTATAATACTACTACAGACTGCCGCTGTGTTGTCAGGTTAGTATAATACCACTACAGACTGCCGCTGTGTTGTCAGGTTAGTGTAATACTACTACAGACTGCCGCTGTGTTGTCAGGTTAGTATAATACCACTACAGACTGCCGCTGTGTTGTCAGGTTAGTATAATACCACTAGAGACTGCCGCTGTGTTGTCAGGTTAGTATAATACTACTACAGACTGCCGCTGTATTGTCAGGTTGGTATAATACTACTACAGACTGCCGCTGTATTGCCAGGTTGGTATAATACTACTACAGACTGCCGCTGTGTTGTCAGGTTGGTATAATACTACTACAGACTGCCACTGTGTTGTCAGATTGGTATAAAACTACTACAGACTGCCGCTGTGTTGTCAGGTTAGTATAATACTACTACAGACTGCCACTGTTGTCAGGTTAGTATAATACTACTACAGACTGCCGCTGTGTTGTCAGGTTAGTATAATACCACTACAGACTGCCGCTGTGTTGTCAGGTTAGTATAATACTACTACAGACTGCCGCTGTGTTGTCAGGTTAGTATAATACCACTACAGACTGCCGCTGTGTTGTCAGGTTAGTATAATATCACTAGAGACTGCCGCTGTGTTGTCAGGTTAGTATAATACTACTACAGACTGCCGCTGTATTGTCAGGTTAGTATAATACCACTAGAGACTGCCGCTGTGTTGTCAGGTTAGTATAATACTACTACAGACTGCCGCTGTATTGTCAGGTTAGTATAATATCACTAGAGACTGCCGCTGTGTTGTCAGGTTAGTATAATACTACTACAGACTGCCGCTGTATTGTCAGGTTGGTATAATACTACTACAGACTGCCGCTGTATTGCCAGGTTGGTATAATACTACTACAGACTGCCGCTGTGTTGTCAGGTTGGTATAATACTACTACAGACTGCCACTGTGTTGTCAGGTTGGTATAAAACTACTACAGACTGCCGCTGTGTTGTCAGGTTAGTATAATACTACTACAGACTGCCACTGTTGTCAGGTTAGTATAATACTACTACAGACTGCCGCTGTGTTGTCAGGTTAGTATAATACCACTACAGACTGCCGCTGTGTTGTCAGGTTAGTATAATACTACTACAGACTGCCGCTGTGTTGTCAGGTTAGTATAATACCACTACAGACTGCCGCTGTGTTGTCAGGTTAGTATAATACCACTAGAGACTGCCGCTGTGTTGTCAGGTTAGTATAATACTACTACAGACTGCCGCTGTATTGTCAGGTTAGTATAATATCACTAGAGACTGCCGCTGTGTTGTCAGGTTAGTATAATACTACTACAGACTGCCGCTGTATTGTCAGGTTGGTATAATACTACTACAGACTGCCGCTGTATTGCCAGGTTGGTATAATACTACTACAGACTGCCGCTGTGTTGTCAGGTTGGTATAATACTACTACAGACTGCCACTGTGTTGTCAGGTTGTTATAAAACTACTACAGACTGCCGCTGTGTTGTCAGGTTAGTATAATACTACTACAGACTGCCACTGTTGTCAGGTTAGTATAATACTACTACAGACTGCCACTGTGTTGTCAGGTTGGTATAAAACTACTACAGACTGCCGCTGTGTTGTCAGGTTGGTATAAAACTACTACAGACTGCCGCTGTGTTGTCAGGTTAGTATAATACTACTACAGACTGCCGCTGTATTGTCAGGTTGGTATTATACTACTACAGACTGCCGCTGTGTTGTCAGGTTGGTATAAAACTACTAAAGACTGCCGCTGTGTTGTCAGGTTGGTATAATACTACTACAGACTGCCGCTGTGTTGTCAGGTTGGTATAAAACTACTACAGACTGCCGCTGTGTTGTCAGGTTAGTATAATACCACTACAGACTGCCGCTGTGTTGTCAGGTTAGTATAATACCACTAGAGACTGCCGCTGTGTTGTCAGGTTAGTATAATACTACTACAGACTGCCGCTGTATTGTCAGGTTAGTATAATATCACTAGAGACTGCCGCTGTGTTGTCAGGTTAGTATAATACTACTACAGACTGCCGCTGTATTGTCAGGTTGGTATAATACTACTACAGACTGCCGCTGTATTGCCAGGTTGGTATAATACCACTACAGACTGCCGCTGTGTTGTCAGGTTAGTATAATACCACTAGAGACTGCCGCTGTGTTGTCAGGTTAGTATAATACTACTACAGACTGCCGCTGTATTGTCAGGTTAGTATAATATCACTAGAGACTGCCGCTGTGTTGTCAGGTTAGTATAATACTACTACAGACTGCCGCTGTATTGTCAGGTTGGTATAATACTACTACAGACTGCCGCTGTATTGCCAGGTTGGTATAATACTACTACAGACTGCCGCTGTGTTGTCAGGTTGGTATAATACTACTACAGACTGCCACTGTGTTGTCAGGTTGGTATAAAACTACTACAGACTGCCGCTGTGTTGTCAGGTTAGTATAATACTACTACAGACTGCCACTGTTGTCAGGTTAGTATAATACTACTACAGACTGCCACTGTGTTGTCAGGTTGGTATAAAACTACTACAGACTGCCGCTGTGTTGTCAGGTTGGTATAATACTACTACAGACTGCCACTGTGTTGTCAGGTTAGTATAATACTACTACAGACTGGCGCTGTATTGTCAGGTTGGTATTATACTACTACAGACTGCCGCTGTGTTGTCAGGTTGGTATAAAACTACTACAGACTGCCGCTGTGTTGTCAGGTTGGTATAATACTACTACAGACTGCCGCTGTGTTGTCAGGTTGGTATAAAACTACTACAGACTGCCGCTGTGTTGTCAGGTTAGTATAATACTACTACAGACTGCCACTGTTGTCAGGTTAGTATAATACTACTACAGACTGCCACTGTGTTGTCAGGTTGGTATAAAACTACTACAGACTGCCGCTGTGTTGTCAGGTTAGTATAATACTACTACAGACTGCCGCTGTGTTGTCAGGTTGGTATAATACTACTACAGACTGCCGCTGTGTTGTCAGGTTAGTATAATACTACTACAGACTGCCGCTGTGTTGTCAGGCTGGTATAATACTACTACAGACTGCCGCTGTGTTGTCAGGTTAGTATAATACTACTACAGACTGCCGCTGTATTGTCAGGTTAGTATAATACTACTACAGACTGCCATTGTGTTGTCAGGTTGGTATAATACTACTACAGACTGCCGCTGTATTGTCAGGTTGGTATAATACTACTACAGACTGCCGCTGTGTTGTCAGGTTGGTATAATACTACTACAGACTGCTGCTGGAGATGGACAGATCAATACTTTATTGATAAGTGTTTTATTGATGTCCAAGGGGAATTCACTGTTATACAAACAACAAAAATAATAACAATGATATACTGCAAGAAGTTCTCCCATCAAAGTGATCGTTTACTTAGGATATTTGTAGCATTTAAAAAGCCCATGCATCTACACCAGCATTAAATAGATTACCAGTTCTCAAACATGTGAAATTAAGAGTAATAGGATGAAAAAGCATACAATTAAACCTATACACACTACCTACTTGTCCAATGTCCCTTGTTCTAATTGTGAGGACTGTGCATATCTCTCTTTGCAGATGTAGTTATACCAGAAAGCCCAGAGGCCTATATAAAACTGACAGAGAGCACACTGAGATCCTCCTCTGGTAGGCAACTAGCCACACTAGCATGCTAACGTGCTTAAGCACAAATACCATATAATTTACCATAGCATGCTAACGTGCTTAAGCACAAATACCATATAATTTGCCATAGCATGTTAATAAAGTATGATGAGCAAACAAGGCATATGTGTAATTTATCATCGCATGTCAATAACATATCACAAAACTAAATATACTAACATGCCTGTTCAACTGTGGTAAATTAACATAGCGTGCATCATTCACCATTGTTGCAAGCACAATCATTATTCAAGAATGTATACACCGTATAAGAATGTATACACCATATAAGAATGTATACACCATATAAGAATGTATACACCGTATAAGAATGTATACACCATATAAGAATGTATACACCGTATAAGAATGTATACACAATATAAGAATGTATACACCATATAAGAATGTATACACCATATAAGAATGTATACACCATATAAGAATGTATACACCATATAAGAATGTATACACCATATAAGAATGTATACACCGTATAAGAATGTATACACCATATAAGAATGTATACACCGTATAAGAATGTATACACAATATAAGAATGTATACACCATATAAGAATGTATACACCATATAAGAATGTATACACCATATAAGAATGTATACACCGTATAAGAATGTATACACCGTATAAGAATGTATACACCATATAAGAATGTATACACCATATAAGAATGTATACACAATAGCATGCTAAAGCACTTTTCCATTCACCTTTATTGGTATCACATCACGCAACTGATCATATAAACCACCTACTTTTCCTTCTTTGTTTGCAGTTTTTCAACACTGACTAACTTTTAACATTGCTTGTTTTTTCCATTATGAGCATGTTCTCAAAGGTGGACCAGTCTGCCAGTATCTACCACTACTGTTTGTCAAAATGAAATTGTAGACTGGCAAAAAACAAACCCCCAGAGAATTCTCTCTCCTTGTTGGCTGACCCCCTCCTGACCCCACAGGTGAGCCAGGTCAGCTGGAGGCCCACCTGAGACAGTTGGACCAGGCTGTGGACTCTGGCCGCTACTCTGTCCAGCAGGGAGAGGCGGCTGCCTGCAGTGGCCAGGCCAGCACCAGCCCTGAGCTGGACTCGACTTACATGGGCTATGTGAGGGCTTTCTCTCTTAGAAAATCTCCTAGTAATAGTATGGCTAAAACTGTAAGAAATATACAGAAAAACCCAAATGTCATGTCGTAGCATGATAAGACTATGTTCCCTGTCTGTTGTAGATGCGTCTGATGGGAGAGTGTCGGGGCAGTATAGATGCAGTGAAGAGGGCTGGAGGACAGCTGACTGAGGAGGATGATGACATGCCAGGACTCACCAACCCCACCAGCACAGACAGCCAGAGTGCAGGTTGGTGATACACACACAAACACACATACACACACTCTCTCTCGCTTATTATAATCAATAATGTGGGATGAGTCAACTGAAACTGTGTTACTTCTCTCCCCAAGGTGTGATTGAGCGCTGGGAGCTGATCCAGGCTCGGTCTCTGAGGGACAAACACAGACAGAAGCAGAACCTGCAGCAGTGTCACCAGCTGATCTCAGACCTGCAGACCATGAGGGCATGGCTGTGCGAGGCAGAGGCAGAGCTGGGACAGCTACGGGTGCTAGACCTCAGCACAGACATACACACCATCCAACAGAGGATCAGAAAGCTCAAGGTGTGTGTGCGTGCATCTTATGTATACCATTTGCATCTATGTGCCACATGATACCCATGGTCTCTATGATTTCCCATACCCATGTACAGTGTAATCACGAGCCTGCGGGTCCAGTGCCCAGGCAGAGACCTATATAGCACAAACACATCACCCCAGCTGCTGTAGTCAGTTACACATCACCCCAGCTGCTGTAGTCTGTAACACATCAGACCAGCTGCTGCAGTCTGTAACACATCAGACCAGCTGCTGCAGTCTGTAACACATCAGACCAGCTGCTGCAGTCTGTAACACATCAGACCAGCTGCTGTAGTTTGTTACACATCACCCCAGCTGCTGGAGTCTGTTACACATCAGACCAGCTGCTGTAGTCTGTAACACATCAGACCAGCTGCTGTAGTCTGTAACACATCAGAACAGCTACTGCAGTCTGTAACACATCAGACCAGCTGCTGTAGTCTGTAACACATCAGACCAGCTGCTGTAGTCTGTAACACATCAGACAGCCCAGCTGCTGTAGTCTGTAACACATCAGACAGCCCAGCTGCTGTAGTCTGTAATACATCAGACAGGCCAGCTGCTGTAGTCTGTAACACATCAGACCAGCTGCTGTAGTTTGTTACACATCACCCCAGCTGCTGGAGTCTGTTACACATCAGACCAGCTGCTGTAGTCTGTAACACATCAGACCAGCTGCTGTAGTCTGTAACACATCAGAACAGCTACTGCAGTCTGTAACACATCAGACCAGCTGCTGTAGTCTGTAACACATCAGACCAGCTGCTGTAGTCTGTAACACATCAGACCAGCTGCTGCAGTCTGTAACACATCAGACCAGCTGCTGCAGTCTGTAACACATCAGACCAGCTGCTGCAGTCTGTAACACATCAGACCAGCTGCTGTAGTTTGTTACACATCACCCCAGCTGCTGGAGTCTGTTACACATCAGACCAGCTGCTGTAGTCTGTAACACATCAGACCAGCTGCTGTAGTCTGTAACACATCAGAACAGCTACTGCAGTCTGTAACACATCAGACCAGCTGCTGTAGTCTGTAACACATCAGACCAGCTGCTGTAGTCTGTAACACATCAGACAGCCCAGCTGCTGTAGTCTGTAACACATCAGACAGCCCAGCTGCTGTAGTCTGTAATACATCAGACAGGCCAGCTGCTGTAGTCTGTAACACATCAGACCAGCTGCTGTAGTTTGTTACACATCACCCCAGCTGCTGGAGTCTGTTACACATCAGACCAGCTGCTGTAGTCTGTAACACATCAGACCAGCTGCTGTAGTCTGTAACACATCAGAACAGCTACTGCAGTCTGTAACATATCAGACCAGCTGCTGTAGTCTGTAACACATCAGACCAGCTGCTGTAGTCTGTAACACATCAGA
Organism: Oncorhynchus mykiss; assembly: GCF_013265735.2. Classification (NCBI taxonomy): domain Eukaryota; kingdom Metazoa; phylum Chordata; class Actinopteri; order Salmoniformes; family Salmonidae; genus Oncorhynchus; species Oncorhynchus mykiss. Next base: position 24,388,452 of record NC_048568.1, read on the forward strand.
CAGCCCAGCTGCTGTAGTCTGTAACACATCAGACAGCCCAGCTGCTGTAGTCTGTAATACATCAGACATGCCAGCTGCTGTAGTCTGTAACACATCAGACCAGCTGCTGTAGTCTGTAACACATCAGACCAGCTGCTGTAGTCTGTAACACATCAGACCAGCTGCTGTGGTCTGTAACACATCAGACCAGCTGCTGTAGTCTGTAACACATAACACATTCCAGCTGCTGTAGTCTGTAACACATGACACAGCCCAGCTGCTGTAGTCTGTAACACATCACACATTCCAGCTGCTGTAGTCTGTAACACATGACACAGCCCAGCTGCTGTAGTCTGTAACACATCACACATTCCAGCTGCTGTAGTCTGTAACACATGACACAGCCCAGCTGCTGTAGTCTGTAACACATCAGACCAGCTGCTGTGGTCTGTAACACATCAGATCAGCTGCTGTAGTCTGTAACACATCACACATTCCAGCTGCTGTAGTCTGTAACACATGACACAGCCCAGCTGCTGTAGTCTGTAACACATCACACATTCCAGCTGCTGTAGTCTGTAACACATGACACAGCCCAGCTGCTGTAGTCTGTAACACATGACACAGCCCAGCTGTTGTAGTCTGTTACACATGACACAGCCCAGCTGCTGTAGTCTGTTACACATCAGACCAGCTACTGTAGTATGTAACACATTAGACAGGCCAGCTGCTGTGGTCTGTAACACATCACACAGGCCAGCTGCTGTAGTCTGTAAAACATCAGACCAGCTGCTGTAGTCTGTAACACATCAGTCCAACTGCTGTAGTCTGTAACACATCAATCCAGCTGCTGTAGTCTGTAACACATCACACATTCCAGCTGCTGTAGTCTGTAACACATCAGACAGGCCAGCTGCTGTAGTCTGTAACACATTAGACAGGCCATCTGCTGTAGTCTGTAACACATCAGACAGCCTATCTGCTGTAGTCTGTAACACACAGCCCAGCTGCTGTAGTCTGTAACACATTAGACAGGCCATCTGCTGTAGTCTGTAACACATCAGACAGCCTATCTGCTGTAGTCTGTAACACACAGCCCAGCTACTGTAGTCTGTAACACATCAGACAGCCCAGCAGCTGTAGTCTGTAACACATCACACAGCCTAGCTGCTGTGGTCTGTAACACATCAGACAGCCCAGCTGCTGTGGTCTGTAACACATCACACAGGCCAGCTGCTGTAGTCTGTAACACATCAGACAGCCCAGCTGCTGTGGTCTGTAACACATCACACAGGCCAGCTGCTGTAGTCTGTAACACATCAGACTGGCCAGCTGCTGTAGTCTGTAACACATCACACATTCCAGCTGCTGTAGTCTGTAACACTTCACACAACCCAGCCACAGTCTGTTACACATCAGACCAGCTGCTGTAGTCTGTAACACATCAGACCAGCTGCTGCAGTCTGTAACACATCAGACCAGCTGCTGTAGTCTGTTACACATCAGACCAGCTGCTGTAGTCTGTAACACATCAGACCAGCTACTGTAGTCTGTAACACATCAGACAGCCCAGCTGCTGTAGTCTGTAATACATCAGACAGGCCAGCTGCTGTAGTCTGTAACACATCAGACCAGCTGCTGTAGTCTGTAACACATCACACAGCCCAGCTGTTGTAGTCTGTAACACATCAGACCAGCTGCTGTGGTCTGTAACACATCAGACCAGCTTCTGTAGTCTGTAACACATCACACATTCCAGCTGCTGTAGTCTGTAACACATCACACAGCCCAGCTGCTGTAGTCTGTAACACATCACACAGCCCAACTGCTGTAGTCTCTAACACATCACACAGTCCAGCTGCTGTAGTCTGTAGCACATCAGACCAGCTGTTGTAGTCTGTAACACATCAGTCCAGCTGCTGTAGTCTGTAACACATCAGACAGCCTATCTGCTGTAGTCTGTAACACTTTAGAAAGCCTATCTGCTGTAGTCTGTAACACATCACACAGGCCAGCAGCTGTAGTCTGTAACACATCAGACAGCCCAGCTGCTGTGGTCTGTAACACATCATACTGGCCAGCTGCTGTAGTCTGTAACACATCAGACTGGCCAGCTGCTGTAGTCTGTAACACATCACACATTGCAGCTGCTGTAGTCTGTAACACATCACACAGCCCAGCTGCTGTAGTCTGTAACACATCAGACAGCCCAGCTGCTGTGGTCTGTAACACATCATACTGGCCAGCTGCTGTAGTCTGTAACACATCAGACTGGCCAGCTGCTGTAGTCTGTAACACATCACACATTCCAGCTGCTGTAGTCTGTAACACATCACACATCCCAGCTGCTGTAGTCTGTAACACTTCACACAACCCAGCTGCTGTAGTCTGTAACACATCAGACCCAAGAATGTCAACAGACTATAAATAGCCCGGCTGATCTGAAGCCTGGTGGGGTTCGCTAACCTACACCTAGTTTACTGACACCTACTGTTAGTGCTCCTGTACTAGCTCTGCTCTGTCATCACCAAGCCTATTTATAACTACTGTAAACCAGTAAAGGGCAGTATGGGTCAGTCTACCTACAGTACTTCTCCCTTTATTATATTTATTATACATTATACTGATAGTGTTACACATAGTGTATATGCACGTGGTAAACATTCCCATACGGTCCAACACGTAACATAACAATTACACAAATACTTACAAACAAACAGCCAAACACACACAGTCACTCATTTATCCTCTCCACTCTTCCAGGAGCTGCAGAAGACCATGGACGGCCACAAGTCCCAGGTCCTGTCAATCAACCTGAGCAGCGCTGACTTCCTCCAATCAGATCCCGACTCAAAGGAGGCGTGGGAGCTGAGGGACGGGCTGAAGGAGATGAACTCACGCTGGGATTGGCTGGGCTCATCGCTGGAGGACTGGAGGGCAGAGCTACAGAGGGCCCTGATGCAGTGTCAGGTACAACAAACACGTACATGTAAACGTACACAGTCATACACACACACATGAAAGAAACCTGTGTTTTTCTGTCTGTTAATCATCTGTCATCTCTCTCTCTTCTCTCTTCTCTCATCTCTCATCTCTCTTCTCTCTCTCTCTAGGAGTTCCATGAGCTGAGCCACGGTCTGCTGTTGTGGTTGGAGAACATTGACCGTAGGAGGAACGAGGTTGTCCCCATCCCCCCCAGGCTCGACCGTGAAACACTACGGGCTCACCACAGAACACTCACGGTACTTTCCACACCAATACACACAAACTGTGGGCAACACTCCAAATCTGTTTATCCTCTCAAAAGACCAATATCCTAAAGGATTGTAGCCTAGCCCAAATCAATTATATTTACCACTACCCCTCTCACCTCCTTCCCCATTCACCTCCAGCAAATCAAGCGTGAGCTGCTGGACTCCCAGCAGAAGGCTTCCTCCCTCCAAGAGCTCTCAGCCCAGCTGCTTGTCCACACCCAGGCCACGTCCCAAAGCCAACCCCAGGCTTCAAAGCAGGCCCAGAACCAGCTCCAGGGTAGTGAGCATCTGGAGGCCCAGGAGAAGGTGCATGTGATCGGGAACAGGCTGCGGCTGCTCCTCCGGGAGGTCAGCACTGACCTGGAGGGCCTGGAGAGGAGACTGGAAACCATGGACACACAGGTCAGAGGAAAATACACATAAGACCTACAGCCGTATCACATACATTTACAGTGTGGGCTTTTTAGTGCAACCATTATGACAATCACTCTCCAGGTAACTAGTTAGTACTAGTGAATGAAATAGTGAAATGCACCCTGTGTGTTCGGATGAGCATCAAGAGAAAAATCAAGACTAGTCTTCAGACTGACTGTCTGTCCTTGTCCACATTATTGATCCTTTGTAGGACTCACTGCCTTTGTCTGCTGTGGACAAATCTGACATCTCTGGATCCACCAGCCCCGTCTCAGAGGGGACCTCAACGAGTCGCCGGCGATCGGTAATGTCTCCCTTTGTACCTATCTAGGATGTCACAGTCCTTTACCGGGGGCTGTTATGTGTGTAGAAAGTCATTAGTGTGGGGTATACTGGTTAGAGAAATAGCGATTCACCCTGACCGATTTATAGAGTGATCTCCCAAATGTTATTCTTAACCCAAAATGTCACCCCCTTTCCCTCTCCCAATGCATGCTAACCCCACAGGACAACTCTCTACCCCAGCTTTTACCCCGCAGCCACCCACCAGCCCTTTCTGTTTTCATTCAGTTAATTAAGGCAATTCATTGACGTTGCGTTTTACCCTTTGTTTATAGATTGCTTTATTGCTGCCCTGCTAATATGACGCTACACCACCAAGGAATATGTTGCCCCACAAGCTGTTGTTCTTTGAGATGGGTTTTTGCTACCTTCACCATGTAGATCTGCGTAGCCAAAAATGCACAAGAAACACTGGCTTTTCACTAACTGACGCTTTTTAGAGGAGAATTGTAGTGTTCGCCAGTAGCGTAATTGCAACTAATTATAAACATCAATGCTTCTAGTCATTACAGCCCACTGTAACGCCCCTATATCATCATCATCATTTATTAATCAAATCCTGAAGCATTACTAATCATTGGCAACAAATAAACATGTCAAATGAACAGGATAACAACATTTCATGTATTTTCTAGCCACCTATAGATGCTAATATACAGTATGTTTGATGAACATATCTGTAAATGAATTGTTGTAATTGTAATTCTTAAACAATCCAATGTGAAAAGCCCGGTTTCTTGATACTCCTATCACCATCATGGATGTTGTTGCTGCACTTTAGTTGTTGGTGTTCTATTGATGTTACTGCTCTTTCTGTTATTTGTGGGTTGTTTTTTTTCTCTCATCTGAAGCTTGGTGTTTATTTGCTCCGGACTGAACCATTCTTTCTTTCTTTTACCCCCGTCCTGCTCATTGCGTGGTACAGCCCCGGGGCAAAAGTAGTCATGCCCACCCAGGACCCCCCGAGAGCGGCCCACATCACAGGTACCTCTCTCCTGGACTCTAGAACCATGGGAGGATGATGGAACCATGACTGCATACTTTGTACCTGTACAAATTATTAACCCAATCAGTCAATCATTCAAATCAATTATACTCTATGCATCCTCTATATGGTTAGGAAACCGATCCTAAACCAGTTCGTTAGGGCAGAAGCTGTGATAGGTCCTCTGATAGGTCCTCTTCTGCCTCTCTTATCTGTTGAGAAATGATGCATCCTCTTTAACCCTCCAAACTTCCCCAACGTTGGCCCATATGAGTTCCATGATCTTCCTTCCTTCTAGAAGCGACGTAACCAAGCCAGCTGTTAAAAGTCGTGAATCACCTAGTTCAGGGGATTCCTTTCTTCCTTTATTGAATGAAAGTGGAATGTTTTCTGTTCTTTCATTGCTCTCTGCTGCTGTGCTCTGCTGTCTGAACGATGCTGCCAACGCTTGTCTGTCATCTTTTTACTGCTCACCTATCTGGCACCACTAATCCCTGTAGTTATTTCTCACCCACTAGATGGCATTATCTGAATATACAGTATCTGTTTCGCCCCCCTCTTCTTTGCTGACTCACTTTGCCTTCTGATTTTTTCTTAGTCACTTTCCCTCCCTCTATTCCTCTCTTTCTCTTAATAGAAAACTAGCTATCTGCTGTAATGAACTGTCTGAATCTCTTCCTCCTTCCTTTCTCTCCATCTCTATTTTCCCTTCATCCCCCTCTCACCGCCGTACTAATAACCCACCCACCTCTGTACTGCTCTCTTTGTTCTTTTGAGTCTTCACTCCGTGCTTTCTATTAAATGGATCCTAATAATGACATGTAGGCCGGGTTGAAGCCTGGCCCTAAATTAGCTCAGGGATGAGTGGTCGAGAAAAGGTAATGAGGCTCTGTTGGGTCTGATGGGCTCCATTGTATGAACAGGCCCAAGCTCTGCTAGCTCCCTGTTAGTCACTAATTGGCTTCGGAAATTGAAATCTAGTAGACGAGGTTGCCATGGAGATCAGGGGGTTCTTTGCGGCCCCAAACTGTGGATCTCCTGAGGTAGGGCTGCTGAGGTAAAACACACATCACAATGCTCTCACCATTAATTTAAACTATTAATGAGAGATAGAGACATGTAGATAGAGACATAGGGTGTGGATGGCCTTCAGACAGACAGACTGCTAACAGCTTCCTCCCCCAGGCCACCAGGCAGCCCTGTGAGGATGAGGCCAGGTGGAGGAACGCAGCGTTCCTCTCTCCTCTTGGCTCCTTCTCTGTGAGTCTCTGGAGGGGTCTCTGGTACAGCGGTCTCTGCTCGGAATGAGACGTGGCATTGAACTCTCACACAGTCGGCTGTACGGCCAGGGTTTCTCACTCAGTGAGAAAAACAAGACTGAGACAGCTAGGAGGGATTTTACTTCATGTTCCCTGTGCATAGGAGAGATTATGTGTGTAGAAATTGCTGCTTTGGTTTGTGCATGAGTGTGTGTAACCTTTTCTCTGTAGTGTTTGAGTAACCTTGTGTGTGTGTGTGATTGGTATGCTTACTCTGGTGTGTTGTTTGTTACAATCTTAACCCTTTTCACGGTATCATACCTCTATACAGTTTTTACTCATGTGTGTGTGTATATGTGTGTTCCTGTGTCTAAAATCATACTCTGCTATTTCTGGTGTGTCTAATGCCGTTCTCTCTCTCCCTGACCAGCTCTCAGAGCGGCGCTGGCTGCGCTTCCTCCCGTTCTGACTTCCCCCTGGTCCCCTCTTCCTCGTCCTCCTCGTGCCCCCCAAGGGGCCAGTCCTTTATCCTGAGGGTGCTGAGGGCAGCTCTGCCCCTCCAGCTCCTCCTCCTGCTCTTGATTGGCTTAGCCTGCCTGGTGCCCATGACAGAGGAGGACTACAGCTGCCACCATGCCAACAACTTTGCCCGCTCCTTCCACCCCATGCTGCGCTACACCAATGGACCCCCACCCATATGAGGGTCATCACTTCCTGGTTCCAGAAATACTTTCTCATCTGAATGAATGTCCCCTACTGCTGTACACCGGTGGACTCATGCCCATAGAAGAGGACCTCCTGGATTATATTAACATTACCCCTCCCTTCAGGACTCTCTTCCTCTGCTACACAGAGATGACATTCACTCATTTTAGACTCTCTAACACCTAACAAACCAACCGACTAACAAAAGCATCCCAAGGCTACATGGCCTAAACAGCCTCTATATGAAACATGTTGTTCAACACCCATCTACAAGATGAATGGACCTATACCTTGTGGATCCCCTTATATCCAAAACAAATCTCTATTAGTTTTGTATTCTTTATAGTAATCTGTATTTTATTTTTTACAGTTTCAGAGGAAACGTCTTGAGTCTGAAGAAAAAACACAGCACTACTTATATGTTGGGAGCCAAAGTGGACTGTGCTGTGTGTCAGTGCTGCTGCTATTTATTTATTAACTCAATCAGCATTCGGTAGATGTTAGACTCAATTAGGCTAGGGGGCTTCCGGTGAAGTTTGAATAGCGAACATTCCCATTAGTCCTAGAGATCCTATAGAGCTAAAAGCTGAACCTAGAGCACTGACATGGGAGAAAACTACAGGGACATGACTGACCTGCAAACACATGTTGAAATACCTAATTGGTTATAGTTATAGTTAGTTCAGGGTTAAGGTTAGAAGTTTGGTTAAGATTAGGGTTAACTTTAGGATTAGAGTTATGGGTTGGTATGCCAGTCACGTCCGTTTAGTGGAATCCCACTGACATGAGCGCTATTGAATGAAGGTACTGCACTGAAGCCGTCCACAAGATGGCCGACGTCTTCCTCCTCGGGCCAAGGCAAGTATTTAACGTCAATATTATTTCAGTGTTTTAAAGCAAAACAATCGATGCAACAAGAAGAAACCAGTAAACTGACTTGTAAGATTCAGGTGATTTGTATAGTGATGCCTTTGAATATGGCAGTTATTTTTTGTTTGTTTTATTAGCATGCACTTGAAATCCCTTGCTTTAAAAAAAAAAGCCAAACAATCACTGGTAGTGTTAAGTAGATGGATGTTATATAGTGTGCTTTGTAATAATAACGATGATGATGATGATCCTAACTGGGTGGAGACATCTAAATCACTGGGCTGTTCAAAAATGAAACTGTAAAAACAATGAAAAATGAAATGGTTATTTATGTATGTACAGTTTGCTAATGCTGAGCTAATGAATAATACTCTCTCTTTGCATAATAAAATACAGTACATATTAAATATTAGGCTTTGTATTCCTTTGAGTTTGCATTACTGAATAACACAAATGCCAGACAGTAACTTAAATATAATAGATACATAAAATATTTACAGTATTTATTATTATTATGTAAAATAATCACAAATGGGTTCAATTTCTTTATTCACAGCAATGCATGGTACATGAAAGTCAGTTGAAATGTGGGCTGTGCATGAACATAAATCACATACATCACCTGTACGTGTGGTGTGTGTAGACTACTGTAGAGCAGACTGATTCATCAGCAGTGGCGCTCATACGGTAGAACAAATGAAGGAGCAATGCGTTTGATCATCTCCAGATGTCTACCTTACACTCACATTATACAATTACATTAAATGAACATCAATCTGTTCAAGTAAGCATAGAAATATCCACATAACAGCGACAGAAAAGGCTAAATTACTTGAGGCCAATATTTTACTTCTGTTTTTAATCATATACAATGTCGATAACATATATGTTGTCAGTCAACTGAAATGCTGTGAAGTGTTCTGCACAACATAGATTATGAACATATTTACTCTAGAACAAAATGCAGTAATACATTAACAGAAATACATCACATTTTGTCATTTGTTTTTAAATATCTTCAAACACTTTGCTAGAACGGCTCAGAACATTCAAGCTTTCAGAAATGTTGGCTGCTTTTAAATTGATACATTTAAACAATTACATTTTCTAAACAAGGCACCTGATATCAGAATATTTGAATTTGTAGCCATAACCATAAAAAAGTATATATTCAATGTTTTGAATACATCCGTCTCAGAATAATATGACAAGCAGTCATCAATGTTAAGCTACAAAAGGTATACAATGCCCACATTTCCCTCACCTGGAGAAGTGCACTTTGGTCAAGGCACAGCTTGTGTCCACACAGGGTATAAAGCATTGATCTACATAGACTAGCTGCTCTATCACATGACTCTGCTGCTAACAGTGCTCCACACAATGGCTAAATACTTGGTGCAAAGCAGCAGAACGGTGAAACTGTTGCTAAAGCCACAGAAAAGAGAACTGACTCAAAAGTTGCAAACATGGTGAAAGGCAACGAAAATGTGTTTCTATTGGACAAATATAGGTACTAGTCCCTCCCCGTTTCATTTGGTTTGCTTCCTTTTGGTTCCTAGTGAATACATCCCTGGTGTGACTGAGTACATTTCAGTCCGTTGTGTACCAGTACAAAATGTGAACATTTCTAAATGTTTAATAGATTGCTGCTAAATCATTTTGACTATCTATCAAATGCAAATGAATCACTTCAATTACAAACAAATAACTAATGAATATGCACATTAATAAATGCATATTTTTTTATCCATTCTTACCTCCATACATTTCAAAATATCTCTCTCTATACATACTGCATGTAAATAGGACTTTTACATCTTCCGTATCTACAAATACCTATTTCTGTATCTCACGGAATGGGCATCTGGTCTGAGCTGGGGGAGCCATACTGGAGTACCCCGGAACCAGGGCTTCTGATGTGGGTATCCTGGCTGCCTCGCATCGGCCCTATGCTGGAGCCTGTGGAGGTGGTAGTGGTGGTAGAGGGGCCCTCGGTCTGTTCCCCAGCTTGGGCCACTTTGCCTGGGGATTGGAGCCGGTGACCGTCCAGCATCTCCAGGAGCAGGTCGTACAGAGGCACTTTGTTCTTACATTTTATGCTGTAAAGGTGCTCCATGCCTTTGTTGCTACATAGAGAATAGGTGAGGAGTGAGAAGGGATAGCCATAGAAATATCATCTATGGTAATAACCAAATAGGTGATGATAATATTATACTGGCGGCAGATAATATGAATTTCCTCTTTGGCTTGTGTAACCTGCCTCTTGACTTTCAGAATGTGAATTTCCTCCATTAGGAGTGAGTACCCTCTCATGTCTAGCGTGCTGTGAACTCCTCATCTTGTGTCTGATGTGTGCAAACAAGCACAGTGCCCTCCTCCCCTACATAGTGTGCCCTCCTCCCCTACACAGTGTGCCCTCCTCACCTCATATGTCTGATGTGTGAGAGCAGGAGCAGGAGCTGGGCCTGCCGTCTGGGCTGCTGCTGCACAGAGGCTCCTGAATGGCTGATGTGGTGGATGAGGGCGTCGGTGATGTTGTCCAGCATGCTTTCCACTGCCGAGCTGTTGTGGAGGGACTCCACAGAGTTGGAACAGAAGGAGAAGGCACCTAGAGGAGATGGAGAGAGAGAGAGAGAGAGAGAGAGAGAGGAGAGGTTATTGTACCTAAAATAGATTTTGTAAGGAAAAAAATAAAAAAAGAGACAGAGAAAGAGACAGAGGAAGAAGAAGAGGAAGAGACAGAGGAAGGGGAAGAGCCTGATGTTCTCAATGCAGCAACTGCTAACTCAGCAATCTATAAGAACAACAGACACAGAAACCTGCAACAGCAACCCTAGCTCGGGTATTTATGTCTCTTTCCCCTGTCTCAAAACAAACAGAGGAGTTTCTTTCTGTCAACACACATAGAACGGAGGGTACAGTTGGCATGGTAACAATTATGGGGTACATTGACGAAGAAGGACTTAGGATCCTTCTGTTCACAGCTAATGCGCTTGAGTGGCATATTGTGATCCACTGCTAAAAACAGTTCACCCTTCAACATTTACTAATGGGGAGTGGAATGCATTAGTCACTACTCCATGTTCATGAAGAGAAAAACACGTCTTTGCGTCACACACTTGTAATGTTCTCAATCCCATCCATGCTGGATCCAGGGTTGAACCCACATCACAACATGAAAACATACTAAACAAAGCACCATGAATAGCTTCGTAATAACACATAAACACAGCCACTCACCAGAGTTGAGCAAGATGATGGCTTTGAGGCACACAAACTCCTCAGGCTTCAGTTTAAGCATGCGGAAGCGAGACACAGTGGCCAGGAGCATGTCGAAGATCTCAGCCATACCCTCCACACAGTCCCCTTCACTCCTGGAGGTCAAAGGTCGGAATGAGACAAGTACTGTGCAACTCTCCTGAGTGACTGCAGCATTGGAACATAGTTGGTGCTCAGGGGAAGAGCAATAAAATCATACCGTATTTCTGAAGAGCAGCCATTTAGAGTAAGCTTAATAGCTGCCCCCTAACTCCAACAGCCTTCAAACCAGTCCTGCACCATTTACTAATCATGTCAAATGGCTGTGGACACTCTAGTGGCTAGCTCAGGGCCTGGTGTCAGAGGTAATGCTCTATAATAAAACTCTGATCAAATGGGAACATCACAGACATCAGAGAGAGACAGTAACAGTCCGTCTTCCTCTCTCTTTCTTTCATTTCTTCCTCTCCCTCTTTCCCCTGGGTCTGCAGCAGCTTCTAGGTAACTTGTTTACTTGGAACATGGTGGGGGAAAATGGAGGGAACAGGCTGTGCGTCCAAAATACTCTGTCTCCCCTCTCTCTCTTTCCATTTCTCCCTCCCTCTCTCTCTAACAGTGTCTTCCCTCTCTCTCTAACAGTGTCTCCCGTCTCTCTCTTCCCATCTCTCTCTCCCTCTCTCTCTTCCCTCCCTCTCTCTAACAGTCTCGCATGCTTTTTCCATCTCTCCCAAGAGTCATCACTTTAATTAAATTTCACTCCTCTCTGTCAAGTTTAATGTGTAATGACCGGGACATGTGCAGGTGAGACAGTGTGTTTTTCTCTCCAAGGGGAACATGATAATTAGACTCATTGTGACCTTTAGAGCTACACTGACAAGATACGAAGTGGAAGTGGAAATCTACAATGTTGATGTGTGTGTGTGTGTGTGTGTGTGTGTGTGTGTGTGTGTGTGTGTGTGTGTGTGTGTGTGTGTGTGTGTGTGTGTGTGTGTGTGTGTGTGTGTGTGTGTGTGTGTGTGTGTGTGTGTGTGCGTGCGTGCGTGCGTGCGTGCGTGCGTGCGTGCGTGCGTGCGTGCGTGCGTGCGTGTGCTTGTGCTTGTGCGTGTGCGTGTGTGTGTACACACCTGTCCAGTATGAGGTCCTGGGCGAAGATGAGTTTCCCAGGGCAGTGGATGGACCGCCATATGAGTCCGATCATCAGCACCTCCAGCCAGGAACTCTCCAGCAGCTGCACCTGGTCATGGAGAGACAGCTCCTGGAAACCTACCAGTACCAGAGACATGGTCACACTGGGGTCAAACCATATATAACCCACTATCGACCATACATTAACCACCAGTCCACTCAAACCTTTGACTGGCTACCCAGACTCCTTGTTCTGGCCAAACGCTACGCCAAGCACACAGATGTTAATTTCTTCTCCGCAATGAGTCTGGATCTGAGTACCTCCACGACCCTTCGCCAAATGCGAACACATTTGGAGATGTCTGATTGGTCCAGGAACCGATGGGTTGGGCCAGAGCCAGAACAAACGTAGGTAAAGCGACAGCTTGAAAATGTGTCATTGGCTTTGATACTCTAATGGTTATAGAGGACCCAATCGCTGATTACTTTGTTTTGTACAATGCCCCTCGTGTCCCTCACCACCACAAACAACTTCAACGATGGCAGTCAGACTAAGTACTGTATGAAGTGAACGACAGAGCAGCAGAATAATCTTGTGTAAGTCGTCAGGCTAATATAAACCCACTATCAACCATACATTAACCACTAGTTGACTAAAATCCTTTGAGATGGCCATGACTAATCTAATAGAAATAGTCAAATTGTCATTCAAATGAAAGAAGGTCCCGCACACACCGCAATTGCAATGTAATGAAAGTGATAGTTTCCTTTGAATAACATTTAGACATTTCAGTATAACAAAGACAGTATAGTATGAAGATAGGCAGAAACTGCTTCTCCAAAATAAATCCCCAATCACACTTGGCTAGCTAACGTCATGCGCAGAAACACGTTATCTGGTCTAACAGTCGCTGAACTACGCATGTGCATGGCGTCAAATCTAAGGCACTTCTTCGATATAAAGCTGTTTTTAACAAAAATGAAAACGTGTCTCACGAGTTTGGAGTAATACCATGTTCATATATGTAAGATATTGGCTTGAATCTAGGTGTTAATCTTGTGCTGTTAGATTTTGAGGAAAATTAACAACTAAGGAAGAATTTTTCACTTCTCTCATTGACTTCTCAAACCCCAACCTCAGCCTAGTCTGTTTGGTCGGTTTGGTGAGTGTTCCCGGAAGTCTTGCGATGTTGCGCCTCTGGGTTTAGAAACTCTGTGAGTATAATCTGTGATTGACTGGACCACTGTGGTTGAAGCATATCAATATATATTTCATCATGTGATACGTGTGGCTTTCCTTGCAGGCCTAAAAGAGAAACAAATAAAATAAAATCTAAATAAATCCTGATCTAAACTTTTTTTATTTTTGCATTTTTACCCCCTTTTCATGGTGTCCAATTGTTAGTAGCTACTATCTTGTCTCATCGCGACAACTCCCATAACGACTCGGGAGAGACGAAGGTCGAAAGCCATGCGTCCTCTGAAACACAACCCAACCCGGACGACGCTAGGCCAATTTTGCGTCGCCTCATGGACCTCCTGGTCGCGACCAGCTGCGTCAGAGCCTGGGCTTGAACCCAGAGTCTCTGGTGGCACAGCTAGCACTGCGATCTGAACTTTTTAAGATAAATGCTAAGCATTAAACTTCTTCCAACCTTGCCACACAACCATTGTGAATTGGCCAAACTGCAATCTCTGTTCTGGCACGGGTCCTTATCACCACCACTCAGCTGTCCTAATTCATATCCAATTACATCCCAATCACTTCCATTGTTCCTCTCTGTACCTGGCTAAATACTCCTGCAATTAAAACTGTGTGCTTTCAGGCTCTTAGTGACGCACACTGGAACAGCATAACAACATCCGTGTTGACTTAGACAGCGTTGGGGGGAGGTGAGCGTGTGTGTGTGTGTTGTGTGAGCGTGTGTATGTGTGTGTATTTAATTTATTTGGATCCCCATTAGCTGTGCATGGTCCCATGTGGCTCAGTTGGTAGTGCATGTGGCTTGCAATGCCAGCGTTGTGGGTTCAATTCCCACGGGGGACCAGTATGAAAATGTATGCACTCACTACTGTAAGTCACTCTGGATAAGAGTGTCTGCTAAACTACTGAAATGTAAAAATTAGCCTCAGCTATTCTTTGTGGGGTCCAAAAATATACAAGCACTACAAAATAATTAAATAGATTACATAAACATTTTATCCAAAACCAACTATTTCAAGAAAATGCAGGACTCTGAGGCAGTTTTGCTGTGAGGTGCAGCTTGATTTGTCTTTTAAGGCTCATCTTGCTGTTCGCTTGAGCATGCTGCGATAGAAGACTGTTCCATGCCACCACTTCTCTATACAGTGCTGTTTGCAGCCCAAAACCCACTATGAACTTGGGGACCGCGAAGAGACCCCTGATCGCATGTCAGGTATAGTATGCATGTATTTTAGCGCTGTATTTCAGTTGACTATACCAACATATTGGAGCTTTCAGCACAATATTATTTCTCATAAAAACAAGGGAGTGATGCAGTCAATCGCTCCTCTATACTCTGAGCCAGGAAAGACTGACATGCATACTGTTGACATTGGCCCTCTGTGTGCATTGAAGACGTGCCACTCTATTCTGGGCCAGCTGCAGCTTTCCTAGGTCATTCTTTGCAACACCTGACCATATGACCGGGCAATAATCAAGATTTGATAAAACTAGGGCTTGCAGGACTTGTTTGAGAGTGGTGTTAAAAACGCAGAGAATCTCTTTATTACAGACATACCTATTTCCATCTTTACTACAATTGAATCAATATGCGTTGACCATGACAATTTCCAGTCTAAGGTGACACCAAGAAGTTTAGTCTCTTCAACTTGCTCGGGGGGGGGGGGGGGCTGCATTTTCTTTCTACACACTTTCTTAACATATTTGTGAACGTTCTGTAAGAAAGTGTGTAGAAAGAAAGAAAACAACCATTTTTCTTAGGTTTAGGAACAATAAATTCTATTGAAAAAGTGTGTTTTAATTACTAGATTACTAATCTCTTCCCTTCCCTGAAAATTCCACCCCCAATCCTGAATTGGCAGGTCTGAAACCCTACCAACCCTGCGACTCACAAACATCCCGCCCCCTTCTTCTGAAAATCCCACCCATAGTAATTGATTTACAGGTCTGAAATTTTATCAAATTTGTATTTGTTTGGCAGCTATATCCATAAATTACGGCCCCAAATCTGCAATAGAAAGAATCAAATGTAGCTCCATTAATATGGGTCATATATGACAGTTTGGACTAGAGCCAGGGTCTCCAACCTTTTCTTTCATAAAAGCTACTTCATACCCCCCAAAGAAATTGCAAGCAACTCATATACAGCCTGCATATTTTGTTATTGTGTAGGCCACATTTTATGAACAGAAAGAGCAATGCATACACAATGTAACTGCATTTTGGTTCTTAAAAATCACACATTTTGAACAAAAATTTGTCTTCTGGAGCCTACCTTGAGAATCTTGCATTTTTAAGATGAGAGAAAATAAAAGTGTTTTACATTTGAACAAATCTGTAGTCTGCAGGCTAAAGGCTACTACTAGGCTACAAAAAATTATTTTCCAATAATTTTTTTAATTGCCATTCTGTTTAATAGTGTCCTTTGGAACAACAACCACAAGTTACATATTTGACAACACATTGTAAAGAAACAGAATCATCATGAAAAGTATGAGGAACAATAAAAGTGTAATCTCAGCAATCACATTAATTGACCGTTCAGCTTTTCCTCAGACATTGACTTTTTTTGGCGCCCGTTGTTGCACTGTTGACATATTTCTTTTTTAATTGACTTGTCTCAGCAGCATAAATATTTGATAAAAACAGGGTATAAATAGCTTATTTGGTCGATATTACTTACCAATCCAGAGCTGTTTTATTAAGATACAAATATCCTGTGCTTTTTCATTTGGCACACACAGACACAGCTTGGCTACATGCTTGGATACATGCTTGGATACATGCTTGGCTACATGCTTGGATACATGCTTGGATACATTGTAACTGCGAAGCGGACATGGGGTTCTAGCCTGACGACACACTAAATTCTTCAGCTGCTCTGTAGTTCGCTAATTGCTACACACTTTAGTCTGAGACTGCCATCATTGAAGTAGTTTGTGGTGATGTGGGGCACAAGGGGCGTTGTAAAAAACAAAGTCATCTTTGAATGTGTCATCTCTAACCAGTTACAGTATCAAAGCCAATGAAGAATTTCCAAACTACCACATTACCCACATGTGTTCTGGCTTTGGCCCAACGCATCAGATTCTGGACCAATCAGACAGCTCCGAATGTGTTCGCATCTGGTGGAGGGTCAGAAAGGTAATTAGATCCAGACTGATTGCTGAGAAGAAACTAAGGTCCGTGTGCGTGGCCTAGCATTTGGCTAGGCGGCCAGGCAAATGGGGCTTGGACAGGACTGTTACTTTTGCAAATGAATGAAAACATTTTAACAATGTGATTTAACCGATTGAAGTTGGGAAAACAGATGGCAAAAATGCAAATGGAGTTAAATGCCGGTAAACAGCTTGGAGGGGATTATTTAACAGATTTATAATTTTCACTCTACTTGCGAGCTACTCATTGACAGCCTGCGAGCTACCGGACATGCAGTTTTCTGCTAAGGTGCAACCTTTGGTAGGCTGATGAAAGGTCACTCCGAGTCAGAGGCTGAGCTACAGCTAGCCCAATCAGACATGCCCGTTCTCATCTGGGTTCTAACAGGCAAAGTGAAATGATACAATTAATTCTCTTGTGGTTCATGGTGTGACAACACCATTGGACATGAAACAACGATACAAATGTAACAACAGCGCGCAACAAAATAGATAACCAATTATATTTTGCAGATGTAAACACTAGTGGTGCAACTAGTGCTTTTTAACTGCACTGAACCAACACAATGACAAGGGAGCAAAGCAAACTTTCAAGTGGTCAACGCCATTTATCTTGAGGTGATGGGGGAGGGGGTGTAAAACGCAAACATATAAAATCTATTTTTATTTATTCATATGAACTTTTAAAATGACAAATTACCCAATGGATCATCATTTTCTGGTTAATAAGTGGCGGTGCAAAACCACATGTTGGCACCCCTATTTTGAAAGCACCCGGTCACTGCCACTACCAAGGCCTGACACCACAGGAGGAGAGAGGTTGCGTAAGCAGCTGTGTGATTAGACAAGGCCATAGTCTAGGACACATAGCGAGTGCGTATGGTCTGCTTTGTGTGTGTGTCTGTGTGTGTGTGTGTGTGTGTGTGTGTGTCCGTCAGTGTGAGTGAAAGAGAAAATGAGTCCTATTCAAGCCTTGTTGGAGTGATTTTACCTATCTGGATAGTAAAAATCTAGCTGGTGTATTTTTTAGGTTTGTAATGACAGTATGTGACATTATGACATCATCTATCATTTCTGTGCCGTGTTAGGTTCTTGCCTGGTACTTTCTTAGCCCAAGCGATCATGTGCACCAGCTCCTTGTCAGCCATGCTGGTGAGCAGGGTCATCATGGTGACCTCTGTGTAGGGGCGGGCCACCTTCTGACGAGAACACAGGGCCGGAGGCTCTGCCCCCTGCAGCAGGAACAGCACCTTGGGGGAAGAGCAGGAGGTTATGACAGAGTTAGAAAAGATCAGCACCTTGGGGGGGTGGCACCACTTATTCAATTCCAATTGTACCCCTGGAGTATGTATGTGAGTAAGTGTAATAATAATTTGTGTGTTACTTTGTGTTTCCACGTGCATATTTATTTATACTAACTGACTTCTTTACTGCTGTTGCTTAGAGATCTATGACATGTTCAGACCTGTTCAGGAGGCATGGTGATTCTGGGCCCACGCCATCCTCCACCACCATTGAGACTGCTGCTGCTGTTCCTACCCCCGTCCTGAGGGGGCGCTGTCCTGTGCTCCAGGTCACCGTAGGGTTTCTCTCTGTCACCAGCAGGGCCACAATACCGCTTATCCTTCCTGAGAACCCGCCCACCGCGGTCCTTACGCAAGCCTGGGGTATAGAGTAGAGTTAGTAAAGAACAAGCACGTACACACACACACACACACAAACACACACAAACATATACATACAGTACCTGTCAAAAGTTTGGACACACCTAATCATTCCAGGGTTTTTCCTTATTTTTAGTATATTCTACATTGTAGAATAATAGTGAAGACATCAAAACTATGAAATACACATATGGAATCATGTAGTAACCAAGGAAAAAAAAGTGTTAAACAAATCAAAATATATTTTACATTTGAGATTCTTCAAAGTAGCCACCCTTTGCCTTGATGACAACGTGGCACACTCTTAGCATTCTCTCAACCAGCTTCACAACACTATTGCATGCTAAATGTTTCTAATCAGTGAAAGATGGGCAAACAAATAAATGATCTACCACTTCCACTTGTCCAGCCAGAGATCAATTAACCAAATACACAGACAGAGATTCAGTGAAACAAAATCACATTGATTGATTATCAGACAAGTCACATGCTTTTGGTCTGGAGTAGGACAGGCTACTTACTATATGAGTAAAGAGAAAAATCCACTAGCAAAATGTTCTGATCATCTAATATATGAGGGATTTAGAATAAAGATGATTATTAGCCTCAAATTAGCTAACATTTCCCCAGCCTAATTCTTACCAGATATCCAAACGGAGATTCAGTGAAACCAAAAATCGAACATGGATTGATTTATCTAGAGGAGTCCCCCACGCTTGTGAGAAATGAATAAACTATGCTGAAGGCCTCCATGTTTGGATAATGTGCAATTACATGTTTTACCAATCTGCTGTGCATGTTGTGTATTTTGTAGAATTGCATTAGTGCTACATTGGGGGGAAATGTTGTAATTTCCCTGGTCATGTCATGTCATACATTTTTGGGATACCGAGTGGTCTCGGTGTCCCGGTTACCGGTGTTAATCTGTCGTCTTAACTGATGCTACCCGTTTCAGACTACTGGGGCAAGCCAAACCAAGACAAACTGTAAACTGTGTGTGTCCATTGTGAGTACCACTGTGTTCCCTTACTCACCTCCTTTCACCATCCCCACTTCATAACACTTTCTGAGGCGGCATGCCTGGCAGCTCTTCCTACGATTCCTGTCCATTGTACACTGGTTAGTCGCAGGGCACATGTAGTCATTGTGACCTGAAAAAAAAAAAAAACTGGGCTGAGACCCCCCATTCCAATCACAAGGACTGCCGCACATGTTGATTTTTCATGTATCTTTGGCATAGAGGGAATTAAAATGTATGATTACCATGGAGACCAGCTGCGTTCTGATTATGTGTATTTTGCTGTGGGATGTCCACCATCCCCTCAAAATATTTTGTATGTCATTTCAGATTCCTCTTCCTTACAAGGTCAAATTAACTCAGTTACCCAGGACAACATATTGCACTTTATCTTTAGACTGAAATAACATTAGGTTATGGTTTTAAAACATGTTCACTTTCAGTATTGTGGTGTTTATGGCATACAACCTACTATACCAGACACTCCCTTTCAGTCGTTCTGTTGTCTTTTGACTAGTGTTCTTTCTCTACAGCCAGTGTAAGCCCACCATTAGCAATAGCACTAAAGTGGTCCTGGTAAATGACAGTTACACCTCAAAGTTCTTCTCTCTGTATGTAGATAAGGTCCTATTAAAGTGAACCAGACTTGGTCCAGACACCCCCAGACTCATCAGAATAACCCCGCTCCATGACAACTAGCTTTGATGTGGCCCTGATGGATTGGAACTAAATATGTCGGGTTAGAGATTCAAGCCTGATGCTACCTTAGCCTGATGCTACATTAGCCTGATGCTACCTTAGCCTGATGCTACATTAGCCTGATGCTACCTTAGCCTGATGCTACCTTAGTCTGATGCTACCTTAGTCTGATGCTACCTTAGCCTGATGCTACCTTAGTCTGATGCTACCTTAGCCTGATGCTACCTTAGCCTGATGAGCCCTAGACATTTTATGAGCCTAAACCCAAAAAACGTATTGTGTTTAAATGTATTCAATTTTGAGTTTGCATCTCAATATTACACTTTATAAACAACACAGAAGACTCAACTATAACAAAACCGTTTGACATAGAAACACCAGATTTTTGATAGATATTTTTAAATAACATTTATTAATTATGAAAATTTGAAGAAAAAAAATACATATATATATATTTTTAAATAATTATTTATTGAATATTCGAAACATACAATATACTTGCAATAAAGCCGCTCAACAACTACATCATACCAGTCATCCAACAGACTCCCATTCAGAGCGACACACAGAAGCATCCAGGGTCAATGTCCTGCTCAAGGGCATGTTGACCGATCTATCACCAGTCCAAAAAACATGAACCCGAACCTTCCAAGATCACCCCACAGTTCCCCAATAGCTGTCCCTCAACTAACCCCCCAATGCACCAACAACCAAGATAATGTATTTTTAAATAATACATTTAAAACAAAGGACATCAAGGACAACTCAAATCATAACAGCAATACCAACTGTATATGTTTGTGTGCATGTCTGGCACTATTACATGTATGTGTGTGTTCTTGTATGTGTTTATTTGAATGAGAGTGTGTGTATATGCATGTGTACAAACACCTGCACGGCATCAGCCTCAGGCAAACCGGCATTAGTTGTAAAAACACTGCCACTTAGTGTCATTCAAATGTACTTTTATCTTTGACCATCATTCTATCTCTCACACAGCAACTCCACTCCCACTTGTCTCCAATTCCACATCCCAACCCTCAGCTTCCCTCACCCCACCCACTCCGGGTTTCTATGCAACACATATCTTTCAACTATGCGGTGATGTTTAATGTACAATTTCAATCTATCTAATCGAATAGAATCCACAGATTGCGAGTTGAAGATAAATACTTTTACTAAAAGTATTAGTATATTAGTAATTGACTGACCCGGTCACTCCAGATCTCCTAACAGTACTATTCCTAGGGTCAATTTTAGATCAATGCTATGCATTTTCAGCCATTCCTGAACCTGAGACCAGAAACAGGCTACCTGGGGGTCATTGATTGTATCCTCACAACAAAATCTGCAGAGCTTCGATGATTTTATGCCCCAAATATTCAACATTTTGATGGTGGCAAGAATTCTATATAATAATTTTAGCTGAAAAGCACAAGTCTTGAATCTTGCGTTATATATCAACTCATACACCCTGTACCATGGACTCGGTACATCAAAAATCTCAATAAAAATATGAAAAATATTCATATCATTCCACCCACGAGGCCACTAGAGGGCGATTTGGTCATTTGACTGCAGGAAAGGTCTACATAAAATATGTTTTGTTGTCCTTCTCTGCATAATTTTAATGACATGCTTGAATAATATACGACTAGAATAAGATGCACACTGCTTTGAATGGAGCATTGAATGGTTATGGGTCTGAATAAATAACTGCTATAGCCCCGGTTGGAACTGGGACAATAATTTGGCCTTGGCATTTTATCCACACCAGCCCACATCACAGTGCGTGCTGCCAACTCCACAGAGCCCCAGACCAACATTTTCCCTGGTGTCAGTGGTGTCATTAAGTTTTACATTTGGTGGCAACAGCCCTTGATTTGGTCGAGCCAAAATCATGAGTAATCATCTTATAAAGTAATTCATAGTGCTTTATTAAGAAGTATAATACATATACTGTACTACTGAGGAAAATAAATACATGATTTAATCTAACACATCCAAGCAGGAATGCATGATTCAAGATGACATGGACTCTACATGTGTTGAATGTGTTCCACAGGGATGATGGCCCATGTTGACTTCAATTCTGCCCAAATTGCCTGGACGTTCTTTGAGACACTTAAATATTTTGTCTTGCCCATTCACCCTCTGAATGGCACACATACACAATCCATGTCTTAAGGCTTAAAAATGGAATTGGATTTAATAGGTGACATCAATAAACATTCACCAGGATTCACCTGGTCAGTCGATGCTACAGAAAGAGCATGCGTTCATAATGTTTTGTACACTGAGTGTAGTTGCTATATTTTACTGTTAAAATAGGACTGATTTTTTGGGGGGTTCAATAGAGATTAATTACATACATCTTCATGTGCAGTAACCAGGGGCTCAATATTCACTGGGGACGGGGGGACATGCCCCCCCCCCACATTCTGAAATTGCATTTTTATACCGCCCAGTTTTATCATAGAATGTGATACAAAATGAGCCAACGGCGTGCTTTAGGACCATGCAGACGCCTCTGAGCGTTTGGGTAGGCTATTTGGAGTGTTTATCTGACTGGATAAAAAAAATAAAAAATGATGTCCTCCCCCACTTCCAAAACCAATGTTGCGCCACTGGCACTAACTAATATCATAGGCTAATCATTTGGGGTTCCATACCTGAGAAAGTGGAAACTCAAAACACATTACATTTAACTCTAAATATAATAGCCACTGCTAGTAGCCATGTATTCATCCAACAGTAAATTCAGTGTCCTAAGAAAACTTTGCAGACCTAATAGGCAAATGCCCTCTCAATGACCGGTGCAAATTGTGCACATGCACCGCTCCACATCTCAAAGCCATGTCAAGTATCTTGGTTGTAAAATAGTTGCTATTGAGGTGAATATGGAGAAAGAAAAATGTAATCTACAGAAAGCTGAGGCCCTCCTGTCTTCGACAAGGACAAGGGGATGAAGCTTCCAGAGCTGTGTTATAGGATCAGAACACATTGTTATAGAACACATTTTCGCTCATCACAGTAGCAGGCCTCCACGAGAACACATGCACAGTAGCAGAGCAGACACTTTCATTACAGCAATCATGAGAATAATGCACTTTACTGTTTGACCAAATCATGGTTTTAGCATCCCAAAAACTAGGACGTTTTGAGTGAGGTTACAACATAGAATGTGCTCTTTCTATGTTTAAAGGCACCCTTTACAGCGATCTTGCTGTCTATGATCTCGGATGTCTATGATCTCGGATGTCTATGATCTTGGCTGTCTAACTGATGACAGCGTTTGAATATGAGTTTGCATGAGCTCAGCTCAGCCTATCACAAAACCAGGCAAGCCCATCTTGGTAGGGGTGCGTGCAATAGCCCCGAGACTGCCGTGCAGCTCCCCCAGGACTGCCGCACAGAAAAAATGTATATCAGCCAACAGAGAGGAGCACGAGATTTAATTTCATTCAACTTTCTAGAGCAGTGGTCACCAACTGGTCGATCCCCAAGGCATTCCTAGTCTATCGACAAACAGTTCTATAAAAACCGAACAATAAAGCCTTGTGTTCCTATTTATTTTATTTGTCTTGGGCTGTTGGCGGTAGGTGCACCTGATTCAGCTGTCCTGCATGCCAGGTGGGCAAAATGTTGCCATTTTGAACCATTTAATGTGTCTGAAGGTACAAACTCAGCCTTTCCAGCGGGCCAGAGAGCATATCAAGTGCACTATATGGCCAAGATTGCTCAGATGACCGTGTCTACAGTAACGTAACAGGCATAAAATAAATATACAGTAAAATGGATACTGTGATCTCGGCTTGCATTTTGATCCAGAAAGTGACCACTGTGGCAATTGTGATTGAATCAGCGCAATATTAGCCACTTTCAATGCATCATACCAAAACAAAACAAACTATGCAAGATATTTTGTTGTAGGAAGAACGCATAGGAGTAGGATTCTATTTCACTGACACGCACGACTCAGCCTGTACTGTACACAGACTGGAGCGACATAACCAATCAGAGCTGCAGTTGGCCTATATGCAAATAGCACATTGCCATGTATAGATCTGTGCCATTCACTTTGAAGTGGACTGTGTTACAGAACTTCATGTAGCCACATGTGCACATTTAGTTCATATCCTTTGCTAGTAAGTGAGTTAATAGCCCAGTTATAAATAATTTGTAGTCAGCAATAAAGGATTGATTGCTTTGAAAAGCGATTCAGGTAAAGAGCTTGTTTTTGTCTTAAAGGGGCAGTGTGTATTTTGAGACAGGCTTGAATAAACTAAGTAACCAATAGACAGAGGGTAGCATAATTTGCCTGATTGTCTGTATTAATGGTATGGGAATAATAATGCATTTTATTTTGTAAAGTGGTTTCTTGCATCAAACAACACAACAATATATTTTTTTAATATCACAGACATCTCCTTGACTGAAGAACAAGTGGATAAACAGGTTCATGTCAAGCTCTGCATGTTTTTCAAAAGTCTCATGGAATGTAGGCCTACATTGAACACCACACATTGGCTGCTACTGTATGATAGAAGAGCTATTTCCATGTTAAAATGTTATGGGATGCATTTTCTCCATTGTTTTTGATGGTAGGCCACTCTGGTAGGCCTACATTATGATCAAATAGCCACAGTAACCTACTTGGCCACTGTTAAAACTGTAACTTAAAGTGGGTACATCCTCAGTGTTCACAGGAATTTGTAAAGAATTTTCACAACGTTCAAGTTTCCATTCAGGAAACCTGAAATTTGCTCTGTGCCGAAAGGGAGAAGCCAGTGAGAATTACACATGCGGAGATAATCCATTCACCTACTCTGCATCTCACAAAGACACAGCGGTTAGAACCAAAAATGTAATATTTGGACTCTACAGACCAAAGGACAGATTTCCACCGGTCTAATGTCCATTGCTTGTGTTTCTTGGTCCAATCAAGTCTCTTCTTCTTATTTGGTTCCTTTAGTAGTAGTTTCTTTGCAGCAATTCGACCATGAAGGACTGATTCATGCAGTCTCCTCTGAACAGTTGATGTTGAGATGTGTCTGTTGAACTCTGTGAAGCATTTATTTGGGCTGTAATTTCTGAGGCTGGTAACACTAATGAACTTATCCTCTGCAGCAGAGGTAACTCTGGGTCTTCCTTTCCTGTGGCAGTCCTCATGAGAGCCAGTTTCATCATAGCGCTTAAGGGTTTTTGCAACTGCAATTTAAGATACTTTCAAAGTTCTTGACATTTTCGGGATTGACTGACCTTCATGTCTTAAAGTAATGATAGACTGTAATTTTTCTTTGCTTATCTGAGCTGTTCTTGCCATAATATGGACTTGGTCTTTTACCAAATAGGGCTATCTTCTATATACCATCCCTACCTTGTCACAAAACAACTGATTGTCTCAAATGCATTAAGAAGGAAAGAAATTCCACAAATGAACTTTTAACAAGGCACACCTGTTAATTAAAATGCATTCCAGCTGACTACGTCATGAAGCTGGTTGAGAGAATGCCAGGAGTGTGCAAAGCTGTCATCAAGGCAAAGGGTGACGAATCCCTTTGAAGAATCTCAAATATAAAATATATTTTGATTTGTTTAACACTTTTTTGGTTACTGTCACGGCTGTCGAATGAACTGGACCAAGGTGCAGCGTGGTGAGTGTAAGCCGACAAAAACAATTATCCAAAAACCAACCGTGACGCTATAGTGCCAACAAACAAAGACAACTTCCCACAAAGACAGGTGGGAAAAGGGTAAGTAAGTATGGTTCTCAATCAGAAACAACGATAGACAGCTGTCCCTGATTGAGAACCCTACCACGGTCAAAACATAGAAATACAAATAATAGAACATAGAATACCCACCCCAAATCACACCCTGACCAAACCAAATAGAGACATAAAAAGGATCTCTAAGGTCAGGGCGTGACAGTTACTATATGATTCCATGTGTTATTTCATAGTTGTGATGTCTTCACTATTATTCTACCATATAGAAAATAGTAAAAATAAAGAAAAACAAATGGAAGGTGTAGGTGTGTCCAAACTTTTGACTGGTACTGTATATACTGTAGACTCCCAGCTTTCATTTGACACCAAATTGTATGTGTACCTATGATCACACTCCATACCCAATATTATTCAGATATATTAAGCCTATAATTACTGTGGCATTAGCTATGCTGCAACAAATGTACCTGTCACAAGAAAAAAAGTGACCAGTTGGTGAGATGAAACATGCATAGTGGAGGTGTCATAAACACCCATAAAACCTAGCGGTCAAGCAGGGAAATGGTTCCAATTGTTTTTCCACCATTCAATTACTAAATTGAGCAAACATTAGATAGTTAATCCAGATGATTCAGCAGTCTTGTCCAGATCATCCTGGCATTTAAAGTTCTTTACGATAGCCACATTCATTAATTCTAATTTCATTTTGGGCGGGGGGGGGGGGGGTCCAGGCGAATATATTGGTAAAACTCACCTTGTCCTGGAGAGATTTACACGCTTATCAAAATGTCACAAAACACAGCCCTTATTTTAAATGTTTCTAAAAAATAATAGTGGAAAAACAATTGGAACCGTTTCCTTGTTCGACAGGTTTTATGTGTAGTATGACTCATACTGTGGTACTCTATTGTGAACTGTGCTCCATACTGACATGCGCTGTCTTTCCCCACTCCGTCCCCATGTGGCACCAATGATATGCTTTGGATAAAAAAAAAAAATCTGTGGTGATTGGCTCGTGATTTGGTAGTGGCAGAACCAATGAGAACATCAGATTCTCCGGGAAAATGTCAACCAACGGCCTTCTACATACTCCCAATATGGTTCCAGACAGGCTACACATTTAATTCACATATAAGTGACCTGGCCAGATATACTGTACATTGACCTTACAAAGCTTGATAGGAGCCACACACACACACACACACACACACGCACACACACATACACACAGATGCATGACCACATGCATGTGCACACACACACACTGCATTGACACAGATGTTGGGAAGTGGAGTGGGATATAGTAG
The DNA here is from genome assembly GCF_013265735.2 of Oncorhynchus mykiss. Lineage (NCBI taxonomy): Eukaryota > Metazoa > Chordata > Actinopteri > Salmoniformes > Salmonidae > Oncorhynchus > Oncorhynchus mykiss. Next base: position 24,415,425 of record NC_048568.1, read on the forward strand.
TAGGGATGAGAAGAGGCTTACCTTGGATGCTCCTTTTGAAGAAGGCTTTGCAGCCCTCGCAGGACCAAACTCCGTAGTGGTACCCAGAGGCAAAGTCGCTGCAGACCGCACAGTACCTCGTCTCGTTGGCCATCTCAAACACCCTGACCCCTGACCCTGCTGCACTGTACGACTGCTGCCTATCGGAGGCGATGCAGAGCTTCTCCTCTGACGCTGACAGCTGATTGGTTACCACACTCGACCTGCAACACAGGGTTTGTCAGATGATTGTCTTTGCTGGGATGAGTCAAAGATTGTCAAATAAATTGACAAGATAGTTCATTGACCACTCTAACAATGGAAATACAGTACATGTCCTCAAAGATGGAAGGCAGGCGAGAGGAGGCGAAATCAGATGGGACCATTCAAGCCAATTAGAGGGCAGATACGTGTGTGAACAACAGGTCATGGAGATAGATAGAGGACTCATCTTTGTATCTGTACCCATTATAGCGTCTGTGACAGTATGGGCAGTACCATTGAGGGTATCTCCATTTTAAAGTAGTCAATTTTCTTCATCATTGGCTGATTGCTCCCAACTCATATGAATCCCCACCAAGTTGACTATATTAAATTGGTCAACATGGGTTATATCCATGATGAGTTCTCTATCTATCTCTATGACAAAGGGCACAACTCCAATATAAAGTCGTTGTTTTTTTAATTGCCGAAATGCCACTTATATCAGTGCATTCGTAACAACCTAACCATTACGTAACTTATATGAGATAAATGAGCCTCACATAGCGATTTAGCAATAAAACATTTTTTATTTACTTCCATAAAAAAAATCCATAAATTATGGTCTTATTTTTCGTGGAAACCTCTTGCTTCGCCTCTCTGGATGAGTCAACCTGGAGTTGTACTTTGTGACATAATTTTTTCAAGATGACAGAACTGAAAGCTTTTTTACAAACTCGTTAATTCAAATGTGCCTTTCGGGCAACATAAAATAAATACGATTGAATTGGTTTTCTCCTTTTAATAGTGTGCTGGTTGTCTTTAAAAGCATACTTCTCTAATGACCTTTGCCTTGGTTTCAATCTAAGTGCTTTGAAAACATGGAACAACCAACATCAATTTCTCTGATAAAAATCTCACAACTGTCAGACAATGATCTTTTCTGATTCAATAGAGAGTGAAAGGTGTAATAGAGGTTCACACCATTGAGCCTTTCAATCCCTCAAAGGACAAATTGAGCCAATTATAGCTAACAGCAGCATCTTAGATGAATCTGCTATCCCTGAGCAACTAGACCTGTGTCCATCTCATTCTGAAAATGAAATGTGCGTGTGTACTTCTGTTGTTCTTACGTATTGTTCTTTTCTCAAGGTCTCCAGCAAAGTCGTTAATCGGAGGGATTAAAGCGCCGTTGCTACGGCTTTATAAACGCTCACAATAGCCTAAATATTTCTCTTCTGATAATGAATTAATGATCTTTCATTTTTAATGACGATAACCTAGTACAGTAATGTTACATATACAGTATTTATATAATGAGCATAATACCCAACTTTGAGGACTAAACATGATTGAAAATATGTAATAAAACGAAGTCCTGGGTATATGTTTAGTTTTAAAGAGTCTATTTTGGGTGACTATCATTATTTGTTGGCCAGACAATCTACTAAAAAGATGCTAGAGAAACAAAAGTACACAGAGCAAAATAACAAAATGGTATCCCCTAAAGACTGAAAAAAATATTACTGTTAATGTGGGATAAGAACAGTCAAACAATGAAGGCAAGAATAAAAAAAAGCCCAAACCTCTATATCTACAGTATATATTCACTCAATATAGGTTATCACTCTCTCTCTCTGAGCAAAAATATCATATGGGTCAGGACATGCCATATCTTTATTGAAATGCTCTGTCATAATTACATAATCAGTGGTCTGGTGTACCAGACTTACAGGGACATGGCAGCTGTTGAAAGATACTCCATAGTCAGCAACATACACTGTCCAAATAACAATGATCAAATAAACATCACATCACTGATCTCACTCTCTCTCTCTCACACTCATTTACTTACATTACAACAACACATGTTCAGCCAGAACAGCTGATTCCCATATACTAAGGCTCAACGACAGCTTAGATCACTCACCTATATAAGGGTGTGGACGAGGTCTCCAGGTAGTATGACTGGCTGGGGAGACCATGGTGGCTTGGGGGGTGGAGGAAGGGGCTGAGCTGGGGGCTGAGCTGGGGGCTGGAGGACACAAACACCAGTGGGCCGGTGGGACTGCTGCCCAGGGACTGCATGCTGCCATCCGAAGGGGGTCCGTGGGCATCCTGGGGGGTGGTGGAGTAATAGAGAGGGGCCGGGCCTTGGGCAGGGGCTGTGTAGTCATACCCTCCGTCCAGGTAGTTAAAGGCGGCCGCCCCACCACCTCCGCGTGTCTCCTCAGGGTACATGTTGCTGTTGGGGGTGGTCGGCTGCTGTGGTGAGAGTTTTGGGGGGGAGATGACGTGGCTCTCCAGGGTCGTTCGGGATCTGAGAGGAGCTCCGAGAGGTTTGGAAATCTGCGTATGGGACTGTCTGACCAGCATCACATTCATAGAACAACAGCAGTGACAAGCAGCTTGGTTTAGACTGGCTCACTAAGGGGTGGGAGGGGAGAAGGGCTCTGTTCTGTCTTCTCTCTCTCTTTTCTCTCGTCCCTCTCTTGCTCTGTTTCTTCCTTAACAGCCCGTGCGAAGCAACTCAATACTGGCTGTTGGGCTGAAGAGGAAGGGAAGAGGCATTCACTAGGTTCTCTCTCTCTCTTTTCTCGTCCCTCCTTGCTCTCTCTTTCCCTCCCAGGTTCCGCCTGGAGACAGCCCAAAAACATTCCTCCCTCCCACTTATTTTTGAGAGGCAGAGCTTTTCTCTTTTCCCTTAACTATCGACACTGCTGTGGGAGAGAGGGATGGAGGAAAGGACAACAAGTGACAGATATTTCGAGATAGAGAGCAAGAGAGAGAAAGAGAGTGAGAGAACGAAAGAAAGAGGCAACCACTCCAACAACTCCCCTGTCCCCTTACATTTTTTTCTAAAATGCAGCTTATTTTTCTCTTCCCTGAAAAGCTTTTAGAGGACGCTGCTAGGCTCCAAGGAGAGTTACACCCTGGTGTGACTTCCTCTCTGAATGCTTATCAGTCATTTAGTTACATGTACTGCCGTGGCCCAGAATATCACTCCTTTCTGACTCACTCTTCTAAGAAGTTAAATCATTATTAAATGTGTCTATCAGTGGATTTATGTGCAAATATGGCAAAATTCGACAAAACAATTCCACGAGAAGGAAGCAATAAAATAGGAACCCATTACATGAAATACACACAAAGACGTCATATATACAGTACTTACCTTAATGACGTTATGGATCAATATTCAGCTCTTTGGGTCTAATCATGAGCATTGTTGTGTTGAGTGGTTCCTCTTTCTCCCTGTCCTCTCGCTCTCATCCCTCTTTCTGAGATCTGGCTTCGCATCACAATGAGAAAAAAAGAGATTTAAAAAAGGTAGAAACAAATGAACGCAGCCGGATCGATATTGATAGTGTATCTCTAGAGCAGGTCAACATGACACAGCAAACAGTATGTGAGGTCAACACCCTTCTGATGCCAACATTATGCAACTCCCAGTGGGGAAAAGATGAGAGGATTCAGACATCAGGCAATGCATGTTCTTATATGTTCCCCCTTTTCATAGCCTAAATCTATACAGGAAAACAGAATACAGCATTGCAGTAAGATCACCAAACTACACTGACTAAATCACTCTCTACTGTGACCAAGGAATAGCTACTAATTTAAAGTATATTTTCTTGCTATCACTGGGCCTTTCAAGAGGAATACCTTATCAACAATATTCACTGATCAAATATAAACTATTATCCCGCCAAAGCAGCAAACAAAGGGGTTTCAAGTACATGCTGCATCATGATGAAATTCAACCAATGTTTGAAAAGTCATTTAATGTCTTCCCCATTCCTTTAGGTAAGTTTCAAGGGCGTACAAGGACAACTCTTGACCTTCAACCTACACAGGAAGATAACTCTGTTTCTCTAAAGGAATAACGGTGTCACTTGTTGAAATGCAGGGTGTGCCTAGCACAACACTGTTATTACTAACTTAAGACTACTAGTATTTCCAGTCCTCAACGTGTGCAAGAATTCTCAGTACATAAAAATGGACAGATCAGCGCCCCATATTACAGTATGAAGATGAGTGTCTTCATTTCCACAAACAATTCAGTGAGATCATACTGGAGATTCTGATTTTTCCAAACTTTCTTGACAAATTGACAGCTGGATTTTATGGGGGAAAGTAAACTTTTTGCTTATTAAAGTGATGGTTCATTAACCTCTATCTCTGCAAACTGGGAGAAAATGGCCTCCTGTTTGACCTGCTGCCTAGAGAAGCTCCACTCGCTACAACGTCTCTTCACTCAGTAAACAGCCCAGATTCAGACATGTGATGTCAAGTGCTAAACAAGCAGTCTGATTATAACTCTATTTTTTTATACATGTTCACCGGGTTAAATTGAAGAGCGTAATAAGAGTATGGGGAGAATGAGTGAAAGGGAATCATCTTTCTAGGTCAAGCCTCGGTTGCTCTTTTCTTACTGTCATTCATTTATACAACAGTATGAGATAAGACCAGTCATTGAAGTTCTTTATTTAAACCAAGTCCAACATAATATAACAATTTTTGTTCCAGATTTCTGCAAAGAGAACATTCCAGTCAAATTAGGATCACAACGGCACCTGCACTGGTTACAGAGGCATTCTAATGAGTCGGAAATAACATTTTGTACTATCAAACAAACAGAAATACATCATTAGACAGGTGTTAGTGCTATTCTTTTAACAACACACACCTTGTACGTGTGATTGCACTGCCCCAAAGACTATGATTTATCTATAGTTTCCCAGAGTTCAACTTCAGGTATTTAACTATGAAAATGTAAACTCCGGGACTGTGGTCACTGTGCAAACCCCGATGTATGCAAACAAAAACGCATGCAATAAATTGACAAGACAAACTGATGACGTTGATTAAGACCCAGAAAATACCAGCAACCACAAGTTAACTCTGTAATGTCTTGCCAAGCTCATGCAAAATAAATGGCTAAAAAATAGCTGCTGGCTTTGGGTGTTACATAAGGTCTCAACTTAAAATAACAATTCTAAACGATTCACGACAGGCCAACTTAACATGTAAATGTTCAAATTGCACCTTGCATCTTATTGCCTCTGATTATGAATGAAATGTGTCTCAAATCTATATTTTGTGTAGTCGCTGTTGCGGAGACAAAAACATTACATAAATTACCTAATATGGCTGGAAAAAAGTCACTTAAGATCAGATAAGCATGTTTCAATTCATGACTTGGAATTTCAATGCTTCTAAATTAACTGATTTGAACTGGAATCGAGGTAGAGCCCGACCCTAGTACTGAATGATGGTAAACAACCGTCAACACATTTGTTAAATGGGAGAAGTAAACGTCATTGTTTTGTAGTTATGCCAGGATGGATTGCTAACCAGCAGTTGATCATTATTTAAATGGCAGAGGCTGGGGATCCGGAGGTCACAGCCCCATCCCACTGGATCCCTTTCCCCAGAGCTGAAGATCCCACTCACGTTCTGTGCATGTGTTTCTTTAACTCTACGCACACCCAAACTTCTGGTCACCCTCCCTTCGCATTTCTCACTGTCAATCGTGAATGATAATTCTTCCAAGTTTTACCGGTGAAACATCCATGCAGAATCTGCACGCCAACCATTTGCAATCAGTTTCATGGGCATATGCATTCAAATATTATTGAGTGTAGGCTACAGTGTTGTTTTGAAGTAGGCTACAGTGTTTTGAATTAGTTATGTACCTTGAGCACATTTTTTTGCAGATGGTATTAAACTGTAGCATACCTTTGCTGAGTGGTGTGCACTGTTGAGTTTAGACCGCATGAGAGAAAAATGTGACGATGAGCACAATCATCCTAAAATATAAGAAATTAGGTGTTTTTTGTCATACAGTAATGTTATACTATGCTATTTTATTTGGTTCTGTAGAATATTATCTTTATGTAATCTTACAATGATTCGAGTTTGATCTAACTTTATTAAACAAGCACCTTTCGCCAGAGTAGCTTCTTCTCTGGGCAGCTGAACAAATAGAACAGAGATGGTGTGTAAAGTAGAGATTACCACACATTCACAGAAGCTGTGAACCTTTAGCTGTCGGGACGACGGGTCCAGAGAAGTCGGATCTGCAGCCACTCCCTATTTAACTACCCTCCTCTTTTTAAAGTATCCTCTATCATCCTCCTTTAAACCACTCTCCTCATTTAAATACATTAGGTAGTTCTACGACAAAACAAACTACACCTCTAACCTGGCATATGATTACAAGTACACTGGCCCTGCTCACGCTCTTACTTCCTCTGATTATGATGACACCACTTATTATGAACATATTGACGTCATTTCCTGTCCCTGACAGGTCTACTGTTCCCTGTGAGGGCTGGAGAACTGGACCACAGCGTACTTCCCGCTGGTCATCCAGCTGGGGTCCTGGGTGTTGAGGTTCTCCCCCTGCCCCGGCTGGAGCCCCACCTGGATGTTAGCCTTCAGAGTCCTCAGACTGCACAGGGGAGCTGGGCCGAACCCCCTCAGTGCCCTATCAAACGGCACCATGTGATCCCACTCCCTGTCCCCAGTCAGCTTCCTGTAGTTCAGGTCTCCTTTAAACAGAATCAGGTCGGCTCCCTGCAGTGTCGCGTAGAGGTCAGGCGCGTCGCCCGCCATGTCACAATACTCATGAGGCATTGTCCAGAACGGGTGGTCGTGATAGGACCACACGCCCTCCCGTACGTAGCTCTGCCACTGGACACCGGTCTTGGACATCCACTTGTGATTGGCCGCCAGGGTCTGGCGGATGGTCCACTGGAAGTCGTGCGAGGTGACGTCGGAGACAAACCAGGGGATGGACTTGCCATGGAAGCGGACCTCCCTGGCCAGACCAGCGGACACCAGGAAGTTAGCGAGGACCAGGTCTGTGACCAGCTCGAAACCAGCGTTGTCCAGGACGATGTCCACCCTCCCTGGGGTGATTTTGCCATCCTCCCCTGGTCTCTGGGCAGAGGTCAGAGCAGACCACACCATGTTGGAGTCGTCCACCAGGATAAAAGACTTCAGGTCAGACAGGGAGTCAATGGGACTGGCCTTCTGAGAGTTCTCCATGCCAGCAGAGATGGACAAGTCACACCTGTTACCCCACAGAGACACCTAAGAGCAGGAACAGAGACATTAACTCACAGAAACTGTGATCGTAACATTTGGGATTAATTGCCAAAACAGCCATAACATCAAATTATCTTTGGTAATGCGACTTCACTTTCATTTTCAACAATCAACATTTAGCTGGCCTCTTATAATAAACCCCTGAAGTTTGCACAGCTTCACCTGTGAGATGGCGCCGGAGGAGATGGCTGCCATTTTACGGGCTCCTAACCAATTGTACTATTGTGCGTGTTTCGCGTTATTTTGAACTTATTTTATACATAATGTTTCTGCCACCGTCTCTGACCGAAAAGAGCTTCTGGATATCAGGACAGTGACTACACACTTCGAACTGGACGAAGACTTTTTCATTAACGAGTCGACGTAAAGGATTTACTTTGGACACCCGACAAGGCCCACATCCCCGTCATTCACATGAAGAAGAGACGGAGATATCGGGGACGTAGGTCGGGGTGCCTTGTAAGGATTGCTCTACCATCAGTACTATTAGCCAACGTGCAATCAATGGATAACAAATTTCGATCAAGACTACGCTACCAAAAGGACATATGCTACCAAAAGGACATATGCTACCAAAAGGACATATGCTACCAAAAGGACATATGCTACCAAAAGGACATATGCTACCAAAAGGACATATGCTACCAAAAGGACATATGCTACCAAAAGGACATATGCTACCAAAAGGACAAATGTAATATCTTATGTTTCACTGAGTCGTGGCTGAACAACAACATGGATAACATACAGCTGGCTGGGTTTTCTGTCCATCGGCAAGATAGAACAGCTGCCTCCGGTAAGACAAGGGGTGGTGGTCTGTGTCTATTTGAAAATAACAGCTGATGCATGAAATCTAATATTAAGGAAGTCCCGAGGTAAAGTATCTCATGATAAGCTGTAGACCACACTATTTACCAAGATAATTACATCTATATTTTTAGTAGCTGTCTATTTAACACTACAAACCGATGCTGGCACTAAGACGGCTCTCAATGAGCTGTATAAGGCCATAAGCAAGCAAGAAAATGCTCATCCAGAGGCGGCGCTCCTAATGGCCAGGGACTTTAATACAGGGAAACTTAAATCAGTTTGACCTCATTTCTAGCAGCTTGTTAAATGTGCAACCAGCGGGGGGAAAAAAAACTCTAGACCACCTTTACACCACACAGAGACGTGTACAAAGCTCTCCATCGCCCTCCATTTGGCAAATCTGACCATAACGCTATCCTCCTGATTCCTGCTTACAAGCAAAAAGTAAAGCAGGAAGTACCAGTGACTTGCTCAATAAGGAAGTGATCAGATGACGCAGATGTTAAGCTACAGGACTGTTTTGCTAGCACAGACTGGAATATGTTCCGGGATTCTTCCGAATGCATTAAGGAGTACACCACATCAGTCACTGGCTTCGCCAATAAGTGCATTGATGACGTCGTCCCCACAGTGACCGTACATACATACTCCAACAGCAGTCATGGATTACAGGCAACCTCCCCACTGAGCTAAAGGCTAGAGCTGCCGCTTTCAAGGAGCGGGACTCTAACCCGGACATATAAGAAATCCCGCTATGCCCTCTGATGAACCATCAAACAGGCAAAGCGTCAATACAGGACTAAGATTGAATTGTACTACACCGGCTCCGACGCTCATTGGATGTGGCAGGGCCTGCAAACTATTACGGACTACAAAAGGGAAGCACAGCCACGAGCTGCCCAGTGACACAAGCCTACCAGACAAGCTAAATAACTTCCATGCTTGCTTTGAGGCAAGCAAAACTGTAGCATGCATGAGAGCATCAGCTGTTCCGAACGACTGTATGCTCATGCTCTCCATAGCCGATGTGAGTAAGACCTTTAAATAGGTCAACATTCACAAGGCCAAAGGGCCAGACGGATTACCAGAACTTGTACTCTGAGCATGCAATTGGCGAGTGTCTTCACTGACGTTTTCAACCTGTCCCTGACCGAGTCTGTAACACCAACATGTTTCAAGTAGACCACCATAGAACTGTGCCCAAGAACACCAAGGTAACAACGCCTAAATGACTACCATATGTAGACATGAAGTGCTTTGAAAGGCTGGTAATGGCTCACATCAACACCATTATCCCAGAAACCCTAGACCCACTCCAATTTGCATACCGCCCCAACAGATCCACAGATGTTGCAATCTCTATTGCACTCCACACTGCCCTTTCACAAGGAACACCTTTTGCTATTCATTGACTGCAGCTCAGCATTCAACACCATAGTACCCTCAAAGCTCATCATCAAGCTAAGAACCCTGGGACTAAACACCTCCCACTGCAACTGGATCGTGGACTTCCTGATGGGCCGCCCCCAGGTGGTAAGGGTAGGTAACAACACATCTGCCTCGCTGATCCTCAACACAGGGGCCCCTCAGGGGTGCATGCTCAGTCCCCTCCTGAACTCCCTGTTCACCCATACCTGAATGGCCAAGCTTAACTACAACACCATCATTAAGTTTGCCGAGGCCTGATCACAGACAACAATGAGACAGCCTATAGTGAGGTGGTCAGAGACCTGGCCGCGAGGTGCCAGGACAACAACCTCTCCCTCAACGTGAGCAAGACAAAAGAGATGATTGTGGACTACTGAAAAATGTTCTACAGCTGCACCATCATCCTGACCGGTTGCATCACCACCTGGTATGGCAACTTCTCAGCTTCTGACCTCAAGGGACTACAGAGGGGAGTGCGTATGGCCCAGTACATCACTGGGGCCAAGCTTCCTGCCATCCAGGACCTCTATACCAAGCGATGTGAGAGGAAGGCACAAAAAATTGTCAAAGACTCCTGCTACCCTAGTCATAGACTGTTCTCTCTGCTACCGCACGGCAAGTGGTACCGGAGCGCCAAATCTAGGTCCAAAAGGCTTCTTAACAGCGTCTACCCCCAAGCCATAAGACTCCTGAACAGCTAATCAAACAGCTATCCGGACTATTTGCATGAACCCCACCCCCCATTTTTACGCTGCTTTGTTTATTATCCATGCATAGTAACTTTACCTCTACCTACATGTACATATTACCTCAATTACCTTGACTAACCGGTTCCCCCGCACATTGACTCTGTACCAGAACCCCCTGTTTATAGCATCTCTACTGTTATTTTATTGTTGCTCCTTAATTATTTGTTATTTTTCTTATATTTATTACTTTTTATTTTAGTAAATATTTTAACACTTTTTTTCTTAAAACTGCATTGTTGGTTAAGGGCTTGTAAGTAAGCATTTCACTAAGGTCTACCTACACCTGTTGTATTCGGCGCTTGTGACAAATACAATTTGATTTAAGATTGTTGGCAATATTCACCTGTAGTAGTTTGTGGAACTGCTCCATGAGCTGTGTCTCTGAGAGGTCGTCCATGTTCCTGTTGAATCCCTGTAGATATGTACACAGGGATATCACAGCCTGCTGGGACTCAAAGAAACTCTGCGTCTTGCTTTCATTAAACACATCAAAGTCGCTGATGGGGGGACTGGCACAGACACAAAGAGAGAAAGGATAGGTTAAAAGACACATACCCTGAGTGAGTTATCCAGTTAGTGTATCATGTATAAACGGTTTATAGGTAGCTTATTAACAGTTGATAAATCAGTTATAACATTGGTTAAAATGGGATTATTTTCCCAAACTCATTTTGGTTTTTGCCCTAACACAACACAGCTGATTCAAACTATCAAAACTTGATGATTCGTTATTTGAATCAGCTGTGTAGTGCTAGGGCAAAAATCTAAACGTGGGGTCCCGAGGACCAGGAAACCCTGATCTATGCATTCCCTTCTCAAGTCTAAGCTAATGCTGACATTTAGCAGCACTGGTTCGCACTTGAGCCAGATGGCCTCCTGTATCCTGCGGTACATGTAGCACTCTATGTAGAGCCAGGGGGACTTGAACCAGCTGACGGGGTCCCGCTCCCCCAGTAGCCTCTGCTGTCTCTGGAGGTACTGGTTCCAGCTGTCTGTGTCCTCCAGGCCATCACACAGAACCAGGACAGGCTTGTCTGTCAGCAGCTCATTTCTCAGCTTAGAAAGAAAGCCAATGGTCCTCTTCTCTGCCTGGACTCCCTCCTATGGAAACATAAGCATTTCGCTACACTCGCAATAACATCTGCTTAATATGTGTATGTGACCAATACAATAACATCTGCTTAATATGTGTATGTGACCAATACAATTTGATATAGAAGAGGAGTAGGATGAAGTTGAACCATAGATTCTGATCCAAGGTAAATTTTGTGTTTTTTTACCCAAGTGTTAATTGTAAGGATTTGGGGGAGGAGAAGCTGATCCAAGATCAGGATGTGTCAGGAAATAAAAAATGTCCAACATTTGGATAATTATAGCACAGTGGCTTAGGATGGACAAGTGATGGTGGTTATTCTTACCTCTCCAAACTCCTCAAAGAACTTGTTTTTGTTGCGATGGATGGTGTCAATGACTCTTGTCAGGATGGTCGGCAACCTGTCTCTCACTGTGAGATATGCAAATGAGCTGTGTGAGGAAGAAACACATGACTAATTAGAAGCAACATTTTGAATTTACAATTCAGGATGGGTGCAGATCACTCTAATGGGATGTCTGACTCAGCTCATGCAATTTCTTGACATGTTGCTGACCACAACTAAGTTATGAATCATCACAGTTTAGCATCTTAGGCAACTAAGAAGAAGGGGCATGGCTAGACCTTTTTTTTTACTGGTATAGCACCAGAGATATAACGTTAACATGTATTGATACCACTTCATTCAGAACTGATCTGGTCTGATTAGCATTAGAAAAACAAACGCATCGTCTATAACGTTGGATGATGTAGCTAACAAAAGTTAATCTGATTTGATTGACCAGGAGCCAAGCAAGTATCAGGTGCCAATACAGAGAGATAAACTTAATCACACTAGCCTACATTCCGTAGCTAATTTAGCTAGCTAACTGTAAAATGTGCTATTGCTTACCAGCTAGCTTACGTTAGCTAGTGCTGCTAGCCTACGTACCACGCTGCCCCCTTCCTGACCCAACACAATTCTGTTGAACTGTCTCTTTGATTGTATAGCTTAGATATAGTTAAAACGCGGATCATAAGAGTACTAAACATAGCTGTCAACATACCCTTCAACTTTAGCAGACAGGGATGGAGGGACTAATTGGCGCAAAGCTTGATTAGCCGCCATCTTTTCAACCAGGAAGAGAATATGACAACATTCTTCTTCTACATTATTATGGCGGTCCGCAAACAAACGTTAGTGGTGCATGCCGCCACCTTCTGTACAATCCATTATACTTGGTAAAAGAAAAATTACCCTGCCAACTATTAAAGGAGCAATATGCAAAATTTGCTCCGCCATTTCCTAATAGTTTGCCTAATTTCAGTTTATATGAGAAAACAAGTAGTAATTGTGTAGATAATCATTGTACCATCTAAACCACTGTAAAATATATTTCCCATAACCAAAAATATTGTATGTTCAGCTGTTTGAAGCTGGTGTACAAAACCGAAAGTAAAAGAAGCAAAAACTAACCTTAAAAACAGGAGGTATAGAAATAGCGCACATAGAACATATCTACCGCATCTTACGCTTGCTTTCAAAACAGATGACAAATCTTTAACTCACATTTCTATGTTAATTTGATCAGTTGCCCAAAAAGTTACATATTGCAGTCAACAGCCTGGGAGGACAGAACACTACTGTTCAGCACCCCCTGTAACTCTTCTGCGGTAAAATCTCGTAATCTGAAGTACTTCTCTGCAGCTGCACTCACAAAATAGATTTTCTGTGATTTACACTTTTGAGGTAGAGTTGATAACAATGGCTAAGAAACCAACCTTACTGAAGCACATATTATTCCAATCCATTTTCCATTGGCCTCAGCCTACTCACAGGGATCCTCGCCCTGTACCCATCTTCCTCTACTACGTTCTTCACTGCCTCAGCATACAACAACTTCTGTACTACTCTGATCCTTGCAACCGCAACCTATCTTTCTCTAACCGGACACTTCTGATCTCCAGAACCATGGGTACCCCTACAGTTAACACACAAAACTTTTTTTTCCTACACACTGCTGCTACCTGACCATAACCTAGGCACCTAAAACACTGTAATGGGTTTGGGACAAAAGCTCTCACAGGATAACTGACACATCCTAACTTGAATTTGTCGGGTGAAGACTGCATACAAAACTCAGCAGAACAGACATTGTCTTCTCTGTTTCACCACGCTCTCCACTGGGTCTGCATTGCACCAAACGGAGGGTATCACATACACTGGGAATCTTCCATTTCAGATGTTCCTCCTCAACACTTAACACCACAGTTATCACTCCATTCAATGGCATCTTTCTCCGGAGAGCAATGTAAGTCATAGTTTTTGTGCTTAGGCTCTGGATGGAAAAAAACGCAATAAATCCTCACGACTCCACTTCAAGTTACTTTTACCATGTATGGATCCACCAGAAGGCAAGGATACATTCTCCCAAAAATCGAATTCCCACCGAGCCAGAATCATCTTTTCATCATTGGGATGAGGCTCGACCTTGGCCATCTTCACCACACCTGCCTCCGCATGTAATTCATCCTAACTCAGATTCAATTTTGTTGTGATTTCTCCAACGTCCTCTCTTTGACTTCGACATGGTTCCCTTACCAAGTGGTATTCAAAAGCCCATGTCATAAAATAACTTTTCTTGTCGGCAACAAACTCCACACACAATCCACTTTCCTGAACAAGGCCTCAAGTTCTACATCTCGACATCCATTCAACCCTTGTGGTTCTTTCTATGACAACATTCAAATTGAAAAACTTTATTCATAGCAACTCCCAAAACAAGGGTTTTGTTTTGAGAATTGGTTATTCATATAGCTCGCCAGATTTTAGTCCTAAAACCAGGAAATGATTTGCCTCTGGTTCGTTCAGCCATTCCTGTGGTGAAAGAATATGGTTTTAGCAGAATTTCTTCAGCCTCCTAAGGTTGAAGAGGCGCTGTTGCGCCTTCTTCACCACACTGTCTGTGTGGGTGGACCATTTCAGATTGTCTGTGATGTGTACGCCGAGGAACCTGAAGCTTTTCACCTTCTCCACTGCGGTCCCATCGATGTGGATAGGGGCGTGCTCCCTCTGCTGTTTCCTAAAGTCCACGATCAATAGAATATAACTTCATATATATTTCAGTGCTTTTCCCCATTTACCCCATGGGTTATCCTACTAATATGCAGGCAATTAAAATGTGTAAAGAAACAACAACAACAACAACAACAATAACAGATTAAATACCCTCTCCTCTCCATGCAATACAATCAATTGATGCCACTGCTTTTAGGACATTGGGAAGGTTTTATGCATTTTTAAAGCAGGCCTATTCTACCCCTCCACATCTACTATTGTAGTTTATATTAAACTACACAATGCCACCATCCAGTGGTGACTGAATGTTACTCATCTAAACCGATTCTTTAGACAATATCAAAAAACATTATCTGTGAAAGTATATAGGAAATGTATTGGCAAAATTAATCGGTTTCATTTTGTTGGCTATGCTGCCATTCTAAAACTGTAGTGTACTACATACAGAATGTAATGTAAGCATGCTGTGTCTCTGCGTAGAGGTCTTGACCTTTTATGGCACTGGTGCTTCTAGTGTGCTTGCCCTATATCCACAGGGCTGCTGGTTCAGACTCCTCCCAAGCTGTTCCCCTTTGAACCACTTCAGTAGTCTACTGGATGCACTTGTAGGCCAAAACATTGTGACTATTTCTACATAATGAATGTAGTGCTATAGTGTCAAGTTGAGGCTGGTCTCAGTTGCAGTAGAATTTGTTACTGCTTGCCTTGATCTGGTCAAGACTGCTTTGGTGTTCTCACTATGCTGTGCGGTTTTTAAGATCAGAGAGCAGTGAGTGAGTTCGGCGCCCACCTGGGGGCTTTCTGCAATAGAGACATCTTATCTCACTGCTGTGTGCGGAACTTCGTTTCGCCCCGGGGGGTACTCAATTGTGACGGCATCCTTTGGGGCATCTTCTGTAGTTCAGGGCAATGGTTGCCATGGAGACATTAAGCCACTCTATCGCGAAACCGCAGATCCCCAAAGGCCCTCAGAGGGTTTGGGAGGGGAGAGACAGAATGTGTGTATGAGTGAGTGAGGGGGAAGGGGGAGGAATTTGGATAAGAGTCCTGTGACTAGGGACCGCCCTCTGAAGCCTGCTTTTAAGGTGTCTGAGCAAATAGGATAGGCTGCCTTTTGGTTTTAGCATGAATATGTGTAGGACAGTTTATCCTATCTTGAAATTGTCATTCTAGAATGTAGCTGTAGGCTTTTACAAAGACCGCTGGTGCTAAACCTCTTTTACCAGCAAAATTATGTGTGAATCAGCAACCTTACTCCTTCAATCCTCACTGATCTCTACCTAACATCTCAGAATCTATGCAAAAGAATAGGCTATGACGTTGTTATATGTTCTGCACCCCATAGTGTCAAGAGACTGCACCTCACAGAGCACATAGGCTAACTTTGCATTGGTAGAGAATGCAATGCAGTGCAGTGACCATAGTCAGGGCTGACTCCAAGCATAAGGGCCCAACGTTTTGTTATTTTTTTGTAACTCAGTTGGGGTCTTAACTTACTGTTAAGAGTTAGAATAGTAGAATGCACAAGGTGCAACCGCACAAGGTGTGGTTGTGCATCAGCAGTTTTTCTCTTGTTATGTCAGTCACTTATAGCCACTCAATTAGCCATGTCAGCTGACAATTTTAGCAAATAAACTTGTAGCAATCATGGTAGAATACCAACTTGTCACGCAGGGCATGTGTCCAGGGGCCCTGACTTCCAGGGGGCCCCCATTGATTTTGTTAGTCAATCTTACTCAGATATCATTAACATGGTAAAATGTGTAGAATTCTAGGAAATTATCTGTTATCTCCCTGCAGAGAAGTATTGATCCAAATCAGATAGAAAACATAAAGTATGGGTCAGATACAAAACAGACAGTCAATTGTGCGCCGCCCTATGGGATTCCCAATCCCGTCTGGTTGTGATACAGCCTGGAATCAAACCAGTCTGTGGTGATGCCTCTAGCACTGAGATGCAGTGCCTTAGACCGCTGCGCCACTCGGTAGTGGCAGTATAATAGGTCACCAATCACCATGGGAACATGGGAGCAGGCATCCCATTGGCAGGATGTGGAGTCCCACATGTAGTTCCATGGAGTGGGTGTATCAAGCTGTCAATCTCCGGTGTTGCAGCGCTCCCCACTTCCAGATCTGTTTTCCTAAACCGGAGAGTGAGGGGGACACGTGGAGTGACTCAGAAACACTCCTTTTTCAAAATAGACCACGGCCAGAGGGGTTAACATCAATGCTGTGTTTGAAAAGGTGGTTCTGCTTACCCATACCATACCTCCACTAATTTGCATTTCTAATAAAGAATAGATTCCACTAACACATAGTTTTCTCTCATGTGGATGTTGTAGTGATCATGGTAACATGAGTAGGTTGTGTGCGTTTGATGAGCTTTGAGCTCTTCAGATTTGCTTGTCCGAGTGACTGATTATTGTAATCACATTTTGTAGCCTATTGATGTATTCTCTCATATGCTTTAAAACAGAAATTGAAGTGATATGTTTAATGAAGATTCAATATTGATAGTGTGTTATTTACCCTGTATGGAAAAATCTATTTAGGGCAAATCAGTGTTGTGGGCAGTTATGTGAAATTCCAGCGTCTCATTTGAATGGCCTGTTCACTGGACATGTGTTCACTGTGCATGAACTTTGCCCAGATGGCAGCTCTCCTATGGTCTGGGGGGAAATTATATTGATAAAAAATTATTGATTTCAAGTGTGAATCAGAGTGGAGCTCTGAACATAGCATTTATCTAGTCTGCCTCTTTCAATCAACCCCCAAACACTTTAAACATGCTTTAGTTTCCGTTACCCTTTTTCTAGCATCAGCTTGAGTTTCGCTTATGGTTAAACCTCTTTTATCTCGCTATAGAGCCCCTATATATTAATGGCAATGACAGTCATATTAACATCTCCCACAGTAGTAGCATCTAGCAGAGCCAGGCAGCACCAGTTCTAAAAGCTCATATGATTGTTTTTGTTTCCTTATTTTACACCCTCTCCCTTTTTATCCCTTTTCTTTTTTTACTCCATCTCTGTGTCTAAGGGAGATTCTCCTTCAACCAATTTGCTCTTAAACTCTCTGTCCGGTCTATTAATAAGATCGGAGTTCTACAGTGTTTCATATGTCTGCTTTAAAACCTGAAACTCAGCCCTGAGGATAGCTCTGCTTCTGTGTTTGCATTAGGCAACATCTATCCATTCCAATGAGTTTCACAGGTCACTGTGCCCCAGAGACTCCTGTGTATCCAATGACAAAGTTGGTGTGTGGGTGTCTAAGTTTGTGCCCTCTATGACTATGGGTGTGTACTCCTGTGTGTATTTGTGTGTCTGTATGCCTACTAGTTCATCTGTGTGTGTGTGTATTTGTGTGTGTGTAGTTCCCCCCCCCCCCCCCCCCCCCCCTCCCCCCCACACACTTCCTGAGTTTCCTGGCAGGCGATGTGTGTGTGTTTTCTCTCTCCTTGGTCATGCTAGCTCACATCCTGTTGAAAATGCCACAGAAGTCCGTTGATATGGCCAGAATTCTGACCATGAGGAATATGGGTAGCAGTAACACTTATAATGAACCCTGTAACAAAGCCTCCTACACAGTCATAAGCAGCATATAACCATGTAATAAGCAGCCATAAGGAGTGTTGTACAGTGGTGTTTCTTTAATGTTTTATCAGGTTCCAAGTGGCTGCTGGTGGTTCATGTCCTGGATCAAGATCCTCTTGAATTGTATTTGACTCCTCCTTTTGGAAATATAAAATTACCCTGTTAATCAACTGTAGCACAGCAAACACCTCAGATGACAACTGTAGTGGTCCTTTTAGGCTTGAAATAGCCAGGAGGATTTTCTGAAGTATTTACCACTGACAAATAGAGAAAACACACACACATAATCATACATAAATGCCCCAAAGTAATTTCTTGCAAATCATACATGTTCTGCACCATGAAACGTGGAATGCAATTTATCCTATAATCTGAAACACATTTTGACATTTGTAACCAACATAGCCGAATTAAACGAATTCATGGGGGACTAGATTATGCCTAACAAAATATACTGAAATTAAATTACGAAATTAACTAGTTCATTGCCCTCCCGCACTTTGAGAACCCCAGAATTCTAATTTACAAATTGAACCAAAAGCAGCCAACAATCTGGGTACCAACGTCTGCCTCGCGACAGTTGCCAGAGACTCACCGCGGCGGTAAATTCGTTTGTTTACAGGAAGCTCTTGTTTGCTACCAACCGAAAATGCAAATGCAGTCACGATTGTAGACTACGTTAAACGTTATCTGTTTGTGTGGGGGTGGGGTGGGCGACCTACGGCTATTTTCCCCTACATCGGTTTGTTTAACGTGCCCCAACCGGAGATTGAATAAATTATCATACAGTGCTCGCCCTCTATAGTCCTTTTCGTTTAGCTGTAACGAGGTGGATACAATTCTCTATTCACAGTGACACACGGCGGTTACGGTTCCCTTCCCAAAGAGAATTCGTCACGGCGCCCCGTCCGTTAAGCGAACTGCTGTTTTTAAGTGCCCTACATAGTCATGTGATTGTAACGTAACCCGACCGGAAAACACCGACGACCATCGCTACCAATGCTTCTTGAGAGGAACAGAGCAGCTGCAAGCCCAACGGACAAGTCCTCCGGTAACAAACAACAACACGACTAACTCCACGGATTCAAGGCAAGCAGAGTAGAAAGGTACGTCTACCCGCACTTCATTACATTTTGTATACCGACTGATGTAATTTATATACGGGTTCAATAAATCGGTCACTTTGAAGTTTAAGAAATGTATTCGGCGACCACCCCTTGTCCATTTCATGAGGCTCCGTTTATTTTCGCTACACCGCTCCTCTAGTCGGGGGGGCAAAGCAGAGGCTGGCGCCTGAGCCTTCGTGGCGCGCTCGAACACACCGTTTCAGCTCCTAAATGAAACCGATTACAATTATTTTGTCACTTGCCGATGCGTGGGTCTATAGCTAAACTAGACATGCCAGCAGCATAGGCGTTCACCTATAGGTTTTGTAAGGGCTATTTTTTTGTTTAGGACGAAAACGTACTGCGGAAGTGGTTTCTCTGCGGGATATCGGGCCGTTCCACGTGTCTACAATAGGGGCGGCGCTTTCTTACAAACACATAGGACTACTATGAACACATGGTACTTTACTGCTAGATTCCTAATTCTCGAGTGGCTGCTCAAAGGTTTACTATTACTAAATGACTCATTCATAATTATTGAGTGTCACAGGTCTCAACAATTGACTGCTGGATGTCTGCCTCTACACAAAATATCATGATGGTATTTTCTGATAATGTAAGGCAGGCTACTTTATTTGCCAGAATGGATTTAATAAACATATTTGTCAATATTGTTTAATCACCACCAATGCTGCAACATTAGCCTGCAGTGTTTTCCAGCAGTAGTAGTAGACTATTGTGTCTGGACCAGATTGAGAGTTGCTCTCTTCATCTCTTTAGACAATTCCAGATTGGGTGGCGATTTTAGCATGTAAACCTTGGTGGGGCAAAATGAAAAAAGTGGGATGCATGCCAGCAAAGCCACAACACTAAACAATACATTAATTGCACTATAACGGTGACAAACGGTGCCCGCAAACTATTAGGGCCTACATAAATCTGTCCCAACAGCAGTCTCAACACCTTACCACTGCTACACCTGGCTATCAGCGGAGCCTTGTCTGGCAGTGAAACAGTTCATTCAGCCTCATTTACTGCCTTAAAAACATAGCTGATATGGCTGACTTGCTTAAACAAATGATGTTTCTAATGACAATTGAGATGTACAAACTATGACATAAGGGGATGACAAGCAGATAAGAGGCAATCCGTAATTTCGATTGAGACAAAGAGCGATCTAGGATGGATGTATCGTTAGTCAATATAACCATTTGTTTAGCACTTTTGAAATGTACAGCAACACAATTCAGAACATGGGCCAATTTTACAGTGCTCTCCCTGTACACCAAGTTAGAACCGTAGGATAAATAAAAGGGGCATCTAAGCAGACAATGAAAGCTATTACAATATTCAATGATTACATTTCTCTAAAGCAGATTATAGGCTACAGTAGAACAGTAGGTGAAATTAAGAGGGGTAAATAGACCACATTTTTAGGTTGAGGTATGTGGGCTACTAACATCTTTTTAACCTTTATTTAACTAGGCGAGTCAGTTATAAACAAATTCTTATTTACAATGACAGCCTACCCCGGCCAAACCCTGACCCGGACAACGCTGGGCCAATTGTGCGCCGCCCTATGGGACTCCCAATCACGTCCGGTTGTGATACATCCTGGAATCTAATCAGAGTCTGTAGTGACACCTCTCGCACTGAGATGCAGTGCCTTAGCCGCTGCGCCACTTGGGAGCCCTAAACTACACAACATACACTTCGTATTACTTTTTACATATACATATACTACCATATACATATCTCCCTGGCATATTACATCATTTATGAAGCAGCACACAATACATTTTTGGACTCACCTTGTTGTGCTCAGCTCACTTGAACAGGAGGGTGGCGCGGTGGTCCTCTGAGTTAGGTTGTTTTGAGCGTGGCACAATTCATGCTTCATTGACAGCATGGCCAATGTTGAATGTTTATAATTTTAAACTTGGAAAAGAGCCCCTTAATACCCAGATTTGGGACCACACAGCCACTGTCACCGATTCCTTCCAAACCACTCGTTGAATTTGCGATTTCCAACTTGTTGTGTAATGTTTATGTCCAACGGCCGATGAGCACCGATACGTTTTATCTATAATTTCTCTTCATTATTTCTCTTCATATGACAAGGATTTAAAAGGATTTGCCAGTAGATTGTCGACTTGATTCATGATGACTGCTAGCTAATATTGTGAAGGTATGATGTTGACATGATCAGTCCAATCAAAGCTACTGTACATATAACGTGATTTGACGTCATTTCTGTGGCCAATGACCTTGAGCCTTCTTGGATGGGCACTTCTATGGCAGCAGTCGAAGGGCTAGAATTTTCAAGGTCTGCTCTTACACTTGGCAGTGATGTAAAGTTCCCATGAGTGACAGAACACTGAGCCAATCACTGTGCAACACTCCATATTTTCTGCTGTCTTTCCCCACCACCACAGAAAGCACTGAGCTAGGCTGAAACACCTGCACACCCAAGAAAACAAAAAGAGATGCAGCTTTATTAACTCAATGATATATATTATTATTTTACATTGTTTGTAAACTGATGTGTTAATGCCAAAATAACATGCAAAACAGGAAAGCCCCCCCCCCCAAATTTTTTTTTTTTAAGTTATTTGTTCAAAAATTGTGTGGCTCAAAACAGATGGGGCTCTGCCCCACCTGCCCACCTCCTTCTTATGTACATGCAAAGAGAGGGCTCCTGAGTCAGCCTAGTGCCTACTGCCCAGGGTTTTGACTTGAGTGTTGTGGTGTTCCTGTGTGGTATAGTGAGAGAATGGGTGTTATACCCTGCAGGTTCCATTCCCATTGGTGGAGGTGTGGAACCAGTCAGTCTTGCCTCAGGAATGTGTAGATGTACATAAACCTGATCATGTGACGCCCAAAAGCCTCCAATCCTGTGGTGACCTTTAGGGGTCAACTGCAGCTGTCTTGGTGGCCAGAGCAGAGAGCACACTCCCTATGAGTAAGGGTTCAAAGGGCGTAGGCATGCGAGGGGGTTGGAATCCCGTCAAAGGACTGAGAGCAGATTGTGCCTGAAGAGATTAGGCTACTTACCTAACCATACACCTTTATTCCATGGATCTGTCGGTTTCTATCTGACACTTCTGATTGGCTGGAACTCCAAGGCGGTATTTGCACTCCCTCTGGAGATGCTGAGGGTTCAGAGGTGAGGTGACTGAGGTCTATATCGGAGTAACTTTTAGGTGTCTTATTCCACATCATCCAGTTTGTTTTATACAGTAGTTTTTGTTCAACTGACATAACTGCAAGGAAAAATACATTCAATGTGGTGTGCTCTTTCTTCCAAATGGATATTCTTCTAGCCTAAATATACGGTAGGTTAACCCCTCCTCTGCATCCTGTCCCCTGAGGCAGCTTGTAGGGTTGTGTGAGTAGTCCTCCGGAAGCTGCAGCCTAGAGGTCAATAAGGAAACCACCCATTCTGTCTCCTTTCCCATCGAACGCTTTTGCTAACGTGGTTATAGCCAGCCTTGTGGAAAAACTATCCAGTCAATAGCTCTGCGAACCTCAGAATCTCTGAGATCAGGTCATCTGATGTTAAACAGCTCCTTGTACTTATTGGACATTGAGCTGTTAGGCTATGTTTAGGACAAGAGCCCTTCCCTGCTTTGAAATACATTTGATGAAAAAGATGATCCATGTTACATTAAAATAGTATGCTCATACATTATGTATCAGAAAATAAGCCATTAAATTGCCTCTATTCAACAACAGCGTTTGTTTTGTTAGCCTACATTGGAGTTTGTTGTGGTGTTACAGCTGTCAGTGGCCCTCTCAGACTTCTCTCTTTGGTGGCATTGTAGTCCTCTTCCAGACAGGAAACTAACCAACTGACTGACTTGCCTTCGTCTTTGTGTCTTTCTATGTGCAGGTTGAAGAATGGAGTTGGCCAACCATGGTCTTATCCTCCTGCAGCAGCTCAACGCTCAGAGGGAGTTTGGCTTCCTGTGTGACTGTACCATCGCCATCGGAGACGTCTTCTTCAAAGCCCACAAGGCCGTGCTGGCCGCCTTCTCAAACTACTTCAGAATGCTCTTCATACACCAGGACAGGTATGGTAAACAACACGGCATCGGCTCTATCTGTAGGCTACATTAAGCTAGGCCAACATTACGTTTACTAATGATTTACAACTGAAAGCTTAATACAGCCCTGCTTGGACTGTTCAAACAAGTTCACCTAAAGGTTGTAGTAGAATATGTGCAACTCAATAAGGAAAGGACCATGTTTATGTATGGTGATCAATAAAAGCTTTTGTTTGCGTCATCAGTGTTTTCAATTTCCAAGATGTTTTGATGTGGCTGATAAATAAATTATTATTTATACCATGAATTCTCTTTTCAGTGACTGTGTCCGCCTGAAGGCTGCCGACATCCAGCCAGACATCTTCAGCTACCTCCTCAACCTGATGTACACAGGGAAGCTGGCCCCTCAGCTCATCGACCCAGCCAGGCTGGAGCAGGGGGTCAAGTTCCTCCACGCCTACCCCCTCCTCCAGGAGGCCAGCCTGGCCAGCCAGACATCCTTCTCCCACCCAGAGCCCAGCCTGCCCCTCTCTACTTCCCTCTTTGGCATCCAGATCTCCGACAAGCAGGTTGCGCTGTCCGGCAGGCTGCCCATCCGGCGCCAGCTCTCCTCGCCTTTTGACCTGGACAGCCTCCCTGACAGGAAGTATCCGTCCACGTCTGCTGTAACAGCGGCATTCACCAACCATGCGTCCAAGCTGGACTCTTCGTTTCAGGAAATGGTGGAGGCTTCGACCAGCGGTCAACGGGCCTCGTATGAGGAGCATGGAGGGAACACCCCGACAGGAGAGGCGCCCTCCTTGGGTAGCTCCAACACCATTCTCCATGTGAAGCCGAGCATCATGAAGAGGAATGCCTCCTTCAGGAAGCACTACTCCTGCCACCTGTGTGGCAGCCGCTTCAACCAGAGGAGCCTGTTGAGGGAGCACCTCCTGCAGCACAGCCTGGCCCGGCTCCCTCTGGTGGCCAAGCCCAGCGGTGCACACTCACCTGTCCTCCCAGGAGGAGGAGCAGCCACCACACCAGAGGTAGAGGAAGTACTGCTAAGGGGAGTTGGAGAACGGTCCGCTGCCATGACAGTTGAGATGCTTAGTGACAGCGAGCAAGCACCGCCCTCTGGTTTCAGCATGGACTCTCCCAGAGCAGAGTTGTCGGGGTGGGCGACCGGGTGTCAGTCCCAGGCCGACACCCCACCTCCATCGGACATTGCGGATATCGACAACTTGGAGAGTGCTGACCTGGACCGCGAGGTGAAGCGCAGGAAGTACGAGTGCGCCACCTGCGGACGCAAGTTCATCCAGAAGAGCCACTGGCGAGAGCACATGTACATCCACACGGGAAAGCCCTACAAGTGCAGCGCCTGCGGCAAGAGCTTCTGTCGTGCCAACCAGGCGGCTCGCCACGTGTGCCTGACCCAGGGTGCCGACGCCTACACCATGGTGGACCGGCAGAGCATGGAGCTGTGTGCCGCAGGGGACGACACCAGCCAGATGGAGGCGCTGTTCCTAGGCTCGGCCAGGCCCTACAAGTGTAATGTTTGTGAGACCACCTTCTCCAGCCCCAACGAGGTCATCAAGCACCTGTGCTTCAGCCAAGGGGCTCTAGCTGGCCTGCAGGGGCAGTCAGGGGTGCGGCTGCTGCAGGGGGAGGAGTTTCCCAAAGACGAGGGCTCTGATTCGTCCGGCGCCGCCACCCTCATTACGGCCATAAAAACTGAGCAGATCTTGGTGGAGTAGGTCCACAGCACCAGAACCAGTCTTATATTTTTATTCTCTTATATACAGTATGTTTATTATTTCCTTTGGTAAATGATGGTCAGTAGTTAAGCTAAAGATTTAGTTAGAGGTATATAAGGAGGGGTTTTATATCTACTGAAAATGCTTCCTCAGGTTTATTTAACAGCAAAGCCAGAGACTTGGACTTGTTTCAGTAGAAACTGTCTATTAAGTGTCCATGTGAAAACCACACACTGTACTAAGTCTTCTTTCCAACATGACGTTGCATTTGTCCGCCCATTTGTTCTCCTATGCATATGTCACTGACCAATTGGCAAAATAGTATGTTGCTATATGTTTCTCAAAATATGTGCTACAGTTGAGTTCGTGGTGTAATTATGACTAGGGCTTTGTCGTATTCTCAGTCTCTTTCTGGTGCTTCATTTACATAGGTCTGTCACATTGGTTTCTGTTACTTAATTTAAAGTGGCCGTTGGCTGTGGTCGAGCCTCTCACTCAGCTTTTAGCTCCAGACAGGAACAGGAAGTTGAGAGAGAGTTCCGGAGGAAGTGATGTTTCTCTACAATCAAATGGTGCAGGAGATACCAGGGGAAGCAACAGGCAGGCAGGTGTAGACCGAATGGTGGTCTCAACACATCTGCTGTAAAATAAAACGTATCTCCTTTTCCAAAGTGTTATCTCCTGCAGTATACTGATGAAATAAGTATATGCCCAGTCCAGAATCAACCTCATTCCATGGCCTATTAGGTCCAGTCCAGTAGGCTGTGTCTTCCTTTGGCAGTTTTCAGTAACCTTGTAAGCAGAACATGTACCATGACATTTCATAATTCCGTGGTATAAATTCCCTTCTGTACATTGTTTTGAACAGCCATTTTGTTACTTTTTGTGCAACGTGTGCCAACTGTGGGTATGAAAAGAAGCACAATTGCCATAGACGAAACAGGGCAATCTAGGCCCAAATTAAGGATTGTGTTGGTTACTCCAACAGAGGCCTCAAAGCAGAAGCAAGCACTGTAGCTTTATAGGTGATGTTTACAGTCGTGCCATTTTTATAAACCTTTGTTTATTTTAAATAGCTACTATCTGTGCATTTTAAACACATTTATGTTATCATATTTTGATGCCTACATGTATTGAAGGGAGTTTTCAATTCTGTACAATATTGTACACCTTGCCAATTGATGATCATTTGCTTGAATTTGTTCTTAAAGACCTTATTTTGTGTTGGATATACCTTTCTAATTTTATATACAATGCTATATTTACAAATCATATTTTTTATTGCAAAGTTTGTATATTACTAATTGGTTTCCAATCTAGAAAACAATTGATTTAGTATAGTGAAGGTGTATGTATGTATATTTGTTGTCAATCTCTTTCCATTCAAGGCCTTGGTGTTACTGACTTCTAGTATGATATTTATCTTAATCTGCTGCGGCTTCATTTGCAGTTACTCTTTCCCTCTGTTTGTACAGTACGGTTTGGTGGCAGGGAGGGTCAGGCTCAGTTCCATTTTGACCCCTAGCCCAGTCTCCTCTAGCTTCGTTCTATCCTTTTGGATCTCATAGACTAGCTGAAAGAAAAATGTCCATCCATATAGTAAATATGGCTTTATGGTTTATGCCTATCCTATCTAGACTCTATCCAGGGTGGGGCCAACTGGGACTGGGGTTCCATACTACTTTCGCACAAATGGAGTCTTCATGCTGAGCAAATTAGACATAGTTCAGTCACATTTCCATTGGCTTAAAGACACAATATAAAAGTGAGTGTTACATGGGGGAAGGACTCCTATTTATCTCGTGACTCACGCTGTGTTATAGTATATTCAGGCATTGTGAAGTGAATACTACTGAAGTGTACTTCTCAGAGGTCAACATATAGCACGTTTCTCCTCATCAGTTAGTCTCTGGATTCTCCCTGCTGAGCTCAAATTGTACAATGTTCAACCACATTGGTCGTAGGTGTAAACTAACAGCTTAACGTCTTTCCCTGTGTCAATTATAAAATGTGTATTTATGCAAGCGGTTGGTCTTTTCTGTGTTGGGATATTTTTGGAAACAAGTTTCAGGGGTAATGGGGAAGCTGGGCGAGGGGAAGTCCCCGACCTGTGATCCTGGAGCGTTCACACTGCTGCCCTCCCAAAGCTCAGTTGAACATGTACTGTGATATCTCTGTGTTCTCAGGAACGTGAGTTAGTCTTCTGTGTAAATAATAAAGAAAACTATTTTACATTTTCACAGTGAAGAATGAACAATTAAAGAGATGTTTTGCAGAATTATGGCATGGTTAATTATTTCTTATTCAGCTGTGTTCATCCCAAGAATACATGCATGTTTGATTTCAGATGTTTTACTCATCTTTTGACTTTGGTTAAATAAACTCTAGACATCGCTACAGAGGGTTTCCCAGTCTTTCATCAACCCCATCCAAATGAACACGTGGTTGTTGATTAAATCGTGGATTGGTGTTGGGCTAATGTCAATGTATGGGAATTAGTTGATCCTGAAGATGTTACAAGATGTCTCCACTTCATAAAAGGGTTTTGGCTCCTCTCCCTCCTTATAGGACAGTGGCGTTGTTGTATTACTCTGTAGGGTGGGGAAGACTTGGGTCTGTAATGTCATTTCTGCATTCAATTCAAATTCAGAGTTTTACTCCAGACTTTTCTAGTTAATAACTCACAACAGACTCTAAAACATTCATGATTTACAGAGCTGTTCACCGTTTTAACTGGCTTGTTCCATGACAACTTGGCCCAGGCAAGTTATACTAGATAGAGCAGTGGGACGGAAGTGTAAAGGCCCAATGCAGTTTAGTGTTTGAAAAGACCACTTGAAATTACAACCAGTTTTTGGGGGATGGAGTTTTGGTCACCAGGCAGTAAATTAGTTAATAGACCGATAACAAAGAGAGTTCCAAACCTCTCTGCCAATAATAGCAAGTTTTCAGATTTCCCCTCCCCACTCAGACCACTCCCAGACAGTCCAAGATAGATTCTGTTTGAGAAATTGCTATTTGACCATTTTAATTTAAAACAATCACAGTAAGGTACTTAATTGTTAGCTAGGAAAAAAAAAAAAAATTGAGATAAAAACGGCTGCGTTGGACCTTAAAACCTCTTAAGGATCCGCCCCTTTTTTTTTCCAATTTTCACCTAAAATGACATACCCAAATCTAACTGCCTGTAGCTCAGGCCCTGAAGTAAGGATTTGCATATTCTTGGTACCATTTCAAAGGAAACACTTTGAAGTTTGTGGAAATGTAAAAGCCATGTAGGAGAATATAACACAATGGATCAGGTAAAAGATAATACAAAGAAAAAAACAACCGTTCTTTTTATATATTTTTGTACCATCATCTTTGAAATGCAAGAGAAAGGCCATAATGTATTATTCCAGCCCAGGTGCAATTTAGATTTTGGCACTAGATGGCAGCAGTGTATGTGCAACATTTTAGACTGATCCAATGAACCATTGCATTTGTTAAAACATTTGTATCAAGGCTGCCCAAATGTGCCTAATTTGTTTATTAACTTTTCATGTTCAAAATTGTGCACTTTCCTCAAGCAATAGCATGGTATTCTTTCACTGTAATAACTACTGTAAACTGGACAGTGTAGTTAGATTGACAATAATTTAAGCTTTCTACCAATATCAGATATGTCTATGTCCTGGGAAATGTTCTTGTTACTTACAACCTCATGCTAATCGCATTAGCCTACGTTAGCTCAACCGTCCCGTGGACTGGACACCGATCCCGTTAGCGTATTTTTGCCCATGTTTTGAAAAAGCTGTAACAAATGACTAATCCGTACTACAGAGGCAAAAGTAAGCCATAAGTAAGCCAGTTTATTTTGTGATCTTTCAAACATTTAAACATCTTGAGGATCATATGCAATGGTGTCTTGCCAATATTACTTCTGCAAGATTACGTGACATCCTCACCTTGGACATCATTCTCCAAATCTTTTTACAGTATGATGGTATCAGTTTCATGTGTGATAATTAATACACTAAATGTAGTTCAGAACCAGATAGAAACAGAAACTCAGGTACACATTTTTATATTGCTAGCTTTATTTTTGAATGAAATATAGACAGGTTTCTCTATCTACTATTAACAGCTTGGAAAATGTAAAAGACAGAATTAAGTCCATGCTACAGATACATTATATGCTTATAGGTTATTACAATATTATTTTTTTGAAGTGCATAGGTATACAATTTGTACAGATGTTACCAGGTTCACAGTTAGATTGTGTTACAAAAAGCTCGGGCGGATCTAAGGTGGAGGTGTTTCCA
Organism: Oncorhynchus mykiss; assembly: GCF_013265735.2. Taxonomy (NCBI): domain Eukaryota; kingdom Metazoa; phylum Chordata; class Actinopteri; order Salmoniformes; family Salmonidae; genus Oncorhynchus; species Oncorhynchus mykiss. Next base: position 24,444,683 of record NC_048568.1, read on the forward strand.
AACCAAATGCAATAGAATAAGCAGTGAACACAGACCGTTTATTATTTATTTGTACTATTTTACATAAAACAAACATTATGGATGTGTGTGACAAATCCACAGTCAAAGTAAAGTGAAACAGTGACCAGATATAGTGGTCGAGGCTTCTAGGATTTCTCTCGTGTCTCATTGGTCAGTCAGCTTTGTGAGGTGTAAAGTCTAGAGCTATATTGTCAATCATCATTTTGACATCTGAGGGATAAATAGGAAGCACTCCATTCTCACAGTATGTGCCCACAGTAGAATTGGCTCATCTAGCCACCCTAACTAATCCCAAAATCAGCATTTGAATTTCATTGGTAAATAAAAGTTGACTTGAAGATAAGTAAATCAGGCTGACCCAGAATGAGGCATTTGAGACAAATTGGACACATTTCGTCCTGCTGATGTTCTATCATGTTAGCAACCATGGATAACCTACCCTAAGTCAATTTGGCTTGGCTACATAGAAATGTCAATATAAGATGTTCTCTTTGTCTGGTACCATGTGATTTGTGATTGAGTAGTTTGTACCATCTAAAAACCTCACTGTTGCCAAATCAGTGAGGTTATGACTTACTGTACTGTCACACAAGTAAGTAACAACATGAAATGCATGTGTGGAATGTATTTTCAGCAAACAATGTTCATTTGAAAATGCAATGAAATGTAAACATTTCCAACATTCAAACATAAACATACATAACAGCACTCACCAGTGGGAATGGTAAAATATATAGACTGAGAGATGTGATAGTCTGTATCGGCAGCAGAGGGCGCCAAATAACTGGTGTACACTCCAAACTAGCATACAATCCTCCCTACGAGCGTACACTGTACACCAGAGATGGACGGATAGATCACCATTTCAAGAGATCAAGCAATTACACATATTTTGAAGTGCTATCCACAACGTTAACAGAAGTCATACACTTGAAAATACAAGACAATCTAACGTGAGATATATGTTACTCTCCCCATGCAAGTGTATGTCCATCATAGTACACTGCATATTAATAAATCAGTGTCACCAAATACCTCTCTCACAATATCAAACCAGGCTGAGATAATAGTGTTTTATTGTATTTTTACACGATAATCAAAGACATACTTATTTCAGAAAGTAACAATACTTTTTTTCACAGTCATTCAGGCAGTGAAGTATGTTTTATCTACAGTAGGAGCTGAAAATATATTGTCAGGCTGAAAGGTGAAGGGAAGTATAGTGTGACAGAACATGTAAAAGATTAAAGTTTGTAAGATTGTTGCACACCTATTGACTTTCACCTCACTCCATGTCTTCACATTAAGTCATCGTCTGCAATCAATGATATCGGACACCGCCATTGAAATCACATATGTACCATGGTTTAGTTAGAATTTCTGCAAAATCCAGACATTATCTTTGAATCTAAGTCTTACATATGTTTGAGAAAATGGGTCACATATTCCATACAAAAAAAAATAAAGGATGGGGGAATGAGAGAATACGCATAAGATATAAATACAATATACAAGATAATAATCCTCCAACTCTGAGACCACGACCACACACACACACACACACACACACACACACACACACACACACACACACACACACACACACACACACACACACACACACACACACACACACACACACACACACACACACACACACACACACACACACACACACACACACACACACACACAAAACGGACAGCAGACTCCCGAGCCACAGCAAGGTCATCAAAACAGAAAAAGTAAATCACATTGATTACGAGCCAGATGGGAAGCTTCAAAGGTGCATGACTGTGGCTTGGTATGTGTGTAGGGAGATCGATGCTTCACCTATGGAGGGACAGTGGGGTGGGGATGCCACCTCTGTGTGACAGGCTGGTGCTGCAGGACAGGGGCATGGGGGAAGGAGAGAGGGGTGGGGTGGAGCGAAGTCACTCAGTCACTCTGGGCAGGGTGGGGTGGAGCGAAATCACTCAGTCGCTCAGGGTGGGGTGGAGCTCAGTCACTCAGTCGCTCTGGGCAGGGTGGGGTGGAACTCAGTCTCAGTGTGTCTCCACAGTGCATCCTCTCACTCTCTCTCTCTTGCTAACTTTCTCACTATCACTCACTTCCTGGTCAGGACAGTCCGTCTCCCAGACAACCATCTTGCATCTACAGCTAGGGTATAAATAAATAAATGTTATTAGTAAATGGGTACCATTATCCTTGGAAACACATATCAAAAACTGGTCTCCAACCTGTGGATAACAATTAGGAAATTACTTGATTTATTTAGAAAACTTCATTCAGTGGATTTTTTCTTCTAATGGATTGTTCTAATAAGATACTTGCATCTGAGAGTAGTTTGAAACAGGAGAACTTAGTGCCTCATACGCCTGAGTCTAAAATGCTTTTTGGGATGTTGTAGACTGCAGTACTGCTGACTCAGAACCCCCTATATGTCCCTCTCTCATGTATACCTCTCTTTCTTTCTCTGCTCCACTTTCCCCTCTCTTCCTCCCTCCCCTCTTCTCTGTCTGCTCCGTCATCCATTTCTCTTGGTTTTGTTTTTATGACTCAGCATGCTTAGTGGGACTGCTGTGCCAATGCTGCTTTCAGCCCGTTGTAATTCACTGACTCCTCTTTTTGCTGCAGTGCTGCGTTATTGCTTATTAAACATATAACAGGGCCGCGCCCTTTAATCAAGTCAAATTTCAGGTGGACCTTGTGTAGAATTGACAAATAAAGTGACCTGAATCTTAAAAACATGTAGGTTATTCTGACATGTTTGCTTGACTCCATATTGAATCTGGGATGAAGGGAGAAAAGGAGGAGGATGAGGGAGGAATCATAATCAGTCTGTCAGCACAAGTTCATCTGCCCCTCACACACCGCTTCTCTTTATAGACCGCGGTCTACAAACTAGGGGTCAACCACTGCATTCCTGCTTTGATATAAAACGTCCCCAGGTTACTCGTACCTCGAACAAAAGCTGTTTCATCTGGTCAGCCGGAAAGTCTCCCCCTCCCCCCTGATAAAAGTAGTGCCCATTGATGTTTTAAAAAAAGCCACTATGAGAAGATTGTTTGATATTTTTTAAATAGTGCACCTTTTCATCATGCTAGTTGAACATAATAACCTTAATAATATGTCTAGAATTGGTACCTTGGTCAAATACTAGAAATCGCTTTCTTTCACTTTCTTGTGTTAGAAGACAAGGGTATGACCAGATGTCTCTAAAATATGTAGCATGACTAACATTAACTACATCCATTTAATTGTGGGGAAATATTTTTGGGACTCTTTGACATATAAACATCAACTCATTACTTAATCATAAACATAAGATATAAGACAGACTGCTTACCTGCTCACGATGTAGCTGTGAGCTCTGTGGAGGAGACAGTTTCAATCTCCCTAACTGCCTCCTCGATCACCTCGATCACCTGCGCCATCACCTCCACACGCTTCACTGGCGTCGCCTTCTCTGCCCCTGCCTCCGCTGGTCTGGCAACTGTCACAGCCATGGCGATGGCAACCTCCTCTTCCACGATGTTAGCAGGAGCCTCTTGGCTGGCAGTCACAGCTGGGGTGTCTGGTGTGGATTCAGGGGCTGGCGTGACTTCTTTAGCCAGGGCTTCCTTTGTCTCTGGTGCGCTTACAATGGCATCGATTTCCACCACCTCCTCCATCTGGATTTCCTTTGCTTCCTTCTCTTCAACGATCTGTGCCGCTTGATTGACCACCTGTACTGTATGTGGGCCCACAACCTCAGCAGTCGTCTCCTTTGGCTGGGCTGGGGCTTTCGGTGTCTCTGTGAGCCCCTCTGGTACTGGGGTCGCTTCTGTCACCACCACTGCTTCTGACTTCTCATCAGCTGCCTCTGGAACGGGAACCTCTGCTATCACTTCCTGAACCAGCTTGATTACCTCAGCTTGTAGAACTTCCTGAACCTCTACTGCCTCTACGTTGCTCTTTACCTTTTGGATCTCCTCCTCTGCCTTTCCATCTGACTCACTCTCTGTCTGTTCCACCTTTACTACAACTTCAACCTCTACAACTTTCTCCTCACTTATGTTGACCTCCACTGCTTGCTTTAATTCCACTTCCTGTTTTATCTCCTCAACTCCCTCTTTGACAACATCCTCCGCCTCCTTGTTAACCTCTTCCACGATACTCTCTGTGATTTCAACTATGACTGGAATTGTCTCAATGACCTGAACGGCCTCGTGAACTTCCTTTGGTGGTTTTTCAGCCTCGGCTTGTGCCTCTGGAGCAGCAGGCTCCTCTGCAGGAGTTTCTGGTGCTGGTGCTTTAACTTGGACTACAGGAGTTTCAGCAATGACAGGTTTCTCCTCTGCTATTTGTTCAATCTCTTTCTCTATCATTGCTACTGCCTGGACTGGTAGTGCGTCTTCAGGTGTCTTCACGGTGGCAGTGACGCAGGCAGGTGCTTCGGGTTCAGCCTCTGCTTCAGACACTTTCTCCACAGCGTTCAGGATGACCACCTGAGCAATGACCAAGCCCGTCTCCTCCATGGCCTCTGCCTCCTTCGTCTCCTCGGCCTCTGTGACACCAATCTCAGTCACTTTCACTTGGATTTGGTAATCACCAGCAGGCTCTGCAACTGCCACTGAGACTGTTTCCACCGCCATGGCCTCTGGGACCTCCACTTGCTGGGTTTTCACGGACGGTGGGCTGATTAGGCACACAGTCTCCTTGACAATGACGAACTCTTCAGCAGGGGCTACAACAGCAATGGCTGCCTCGCTAACCTCAGTAACTGTGGCCAGATCGAAGTCAGTTAGCGAGGTAGCCATTTCTCTTGTGATGGGCTCATTCACCTCCTCTACAGGAGCGATGTCTTTGATGGCAGCTGTCTCTTCCACCTCCATCTCCTCACTTTTGACCTCAACGACAGGTGCCTCAGAGATCTCCACAATGTCAGCGGCAATGGATTCTTCGACAGTTGGTGTGATGGGGTCCACCAGCTCCACTCTGGGGGTGTTCTCAGTCACTACAGGGGCCTCGATGATTTCAGCCTCTGTCTGGATATCATTGATCACGGCTAGCTTTTCAACTTCAGGCTCTTTGCCCTCAGTGGCTATCTCAGGCTCTGGGATATCTTCAATAGTATTCTCTAGGGAGGTCTCCAGGAATGTGCTGTCGACCTGCTCCACTTGAGCCTCAAACATTGGCTCTTCAATAGAATCAGTCGCCTCAGTTGGATCAGCCTTGTCCTCCACTGGCAACTCAGCAGACAGAGCATCGCTGATCTCAGCTAGACACTCCATGGTGGGAATCACAGGCTTCTCCACCGCCACCTTGGCAATCTCCTTGGTGCCCAGGCCAGTGCAGATGGCGGTGGCCTCAGTTTCTTTATGCACCATCAAGACAACCTTTGATTCGCTCTCGGTGAACTCAATCGGCGGTGTGGGCTCTGGGATGGACGCAACATTCTCCAGTTGGACCTCTGTGATTTCTACGGAAGTCAGGCTTGGGAGCTCATTGACCAGCTCCACAGCCTCCTGCAGGACCTCCAGAGACTCTGGCTCAGGCTCATAGGGCACAGGGGTGGTTTCTCCAGACATGTCTGGAATCATCTTTGTAGTCACCTCGGCAACAGACAGCTCAGGCTTCTGCTCCAGGCATGTGACCGCCTCTGAGGTCTGCTCTACAATGTCCTCGGCGAGAGTGGTGTCAGCAGACTTTGGGGTGGCGGCACCCTCTTCTGGGATGTCGCTCAACTGATCGTGTGGAATCTCCTGGAGGTCTTCCACAACAGCCGTGGCTGAGATCCAAGAGGGGGATCTCTCTTCGGTGGAGGATTGAGCCTGAGTGATTGGTGCTGCCTCCTTAGCATCCACTGTCTCCACTGTCATTTCAAATTCAGCCTCTTCCTTAGTCTTGGCATGCTCATTGTCATACTCTGAGAGGGGGACCACGGCTGGTGTGTCAGAGTCTTCCTCGCCAGACCCCAGATCGGATGAAAGCTGCTTCTTCTTTCTACGTCCAGGGATGAGTTTCCTCAGAGAGAATGAGGAATCTTCTTTTGAGATTTCACTGTCTGAGACAACCGGTTCGGCACCGGACTCATCTGTCTTATCCTCGGCTTTGGGCTTCTTCCTATGGGTGACGAGGCGCTTGAGAGTATCCCAGGTGGACTCTCCTGCGGCGGGGCTAGTGGATGGTTCGGGGGACGACACTGTGTTTTCCTGATCAGCCTCTCTGGAACTTCCAAGAGGAGACTCTGTGGTCTTAGCCGGTTCTTCTCCAGCTTGTGGCGCCTCCTCTTCGATTTTGGTCTCCTCATCTTCAGAGTCAGAGGTCTTCCTGGTCCTTTTCTTATTGCCGCCCATACACATAAGGGCCTCCCATGAGACTGAGGTGTCCATCTTCATCCTTTTGGAGTCCTCGGTGCTGCCCTCCAGCTTTTCAGTGGCTTCGGTTTTTGGGTCCTCCTCAGTGGATTCCGGCTCCTTCTCTTTCTCCACAAACACGGCACTCTCAGTGGAGGACAGGGTGCCCGACTTGGCTTTCTCACCAGTTGCCTCGTCCTCACTCTCAGAGGGCCTCTTGATGCGTTTCTTGGGCGTCACCAGCTTCTTGAAGGAGGACCAGGGCATGATACCTTCTTTCTTCTTCCCTTCGTCTGAGCTGGTTACCTCCCCATCAGCCTCTTGGCTGACCTCAGCTTGGGCGGTTTCTACCCCGATGGCATGCTCACCAGACTCCTCTGGAGACGAGGCCCCACTGTCGGGTTTCTGGACCTCTGCTGAATCTGTGGAGGTTTGGAGTTCAGCTGCCTGTTCCCCAGGCTCGGTCAGCTTGGCCTCTGCGTCTTTCTTGTCTTTCTTCTGTTTCTTGGTAGAGAGCTTCTTCAGGCCGGCCCCAGTGAAGAGCTTTTTCAGTGGGCTTCCCTGGGCCTTGACCTTCTCCTGGGATGATAGCAGCTCAGCCTCGGTGGTGACCTCGACTGGGGCGTTGTCTGCTTCCACAGCCTCTTCAACTTTCTCTTGTGCTGGTTTGGCATTGTCAGAAATAGCGGATTCTGACATTTCTACTGCAACCTCGGCTTGGACCTCCTCTTTGATCTCTTTGACAGGTGCTTCCACTGTCTCAGTTTCTGTGGAATAATCAGGCTTAGCCTCCTCTGGTGTTGTCACTGGTTCCACCTCCTTCACCTCTCCCTCCACCTCTTCTTTTGCTTTCTCTCCATCCTCCTCCACCACAGCCTCTGCTGTTTCCTCTCCCTCCTTTATCTCCTCCCCGGCAGCTTTCTCTTTTGGTTCCTCCTCTTTGGGCTTCTTGATGCTTGCCTTCTTGCGCAGATTGAAGAAGATTCCCTGTGTAAAGAACCTTCTGAAGGGGGACTGAGTGGTCTCCTGGCCAGGTGGGTTAGTTGCAGCTGGGTCCTCAGGCTCTTTCTCTGTAGCTTCTGCCTCAGCTCCCTCTGCAGCCTCTTCTCTGACTGCCTCTGCAGCCTCTCCATCCACGGTCTCAGATGGGGCATCCACTGGAGTGGCGTCAGTCTCAATGGTGGAGGTATCTGGCTCAGTTGCCTTCTCCTTCTCAGATTTGACCTCCTCCTCTGCAGTGGTGGCTTCCTCCTTAGTTTCCTCAGACCCGCTGGTCTCTCCTTCCTCCACGTCCTTGTCCTTCACCGTCAGCAGCTGCACCGGCTCCGTCTTCTCATTCTTGTCCTTCTTCACAGTGAACTTGAAGCCAACAAACTTAAAGATCTTTTTGAAGCCCACCTCATTGGCTTCACCTGGTTTCTCCTCGACCTCCTTCTCCTCTGCAGAGGTGATGTTGTTTGTGTCAGGTGACTCATTCTCATCCTTCTCTCCGTTCACCTGAGGGGGCACCTCAGCCTGGAGGGAGTCCATTGTTTCAGGAACCTCCTCCTTCTGAGACACGGACACGGCATCAACTGAAATGACAGAGAGATAAAAAGTAAGGTAATATACCCATTCCCACAAACAACAACCGATAGACACTTTCTCTCACACAGGCACATAGGGGGAGCCAGACCAGAGACAAGACTGTATCAGGGCAAATGGAAAATGTGAGAAAACCATTTTTAAAAACTCAAATAGCTTCTTCAACATCTGAAGATGACCTAAACCACATCACAAAAGCAATAGCTGACCCCGAGTGGATTTAATCAAGCAGTATGCAAGGACCAGAAATAAAGTTTGATCGTTGACACCAATCAACAACAATGAAATGAATTCCATTGCCAACGCTTGGACAAAGATCCAATCCCAAAATAAAGAAAGCTTACAGACAAGGGTGTACAGATGTAGGATCATAACTCTTTTGTTGCTGAGAATTTCCGCTTTGACATTTAAGACTTTATTTGCCCTCACAAAAAATGTATCAACCCCTATAAAAATGGCCATTAATTATAATCCACATAATTCACATTTCCTGTTGCTGCAGGATTAGCTAACTAATAAGCTAACTAGTCATGACTATTTTTAAAGATCCTACATCTATATTGCAAACCCCCCCAGCTGTGTTGCTTTTTCCAAAACTATAGCTATCACCTCCTTATCCACTCTCATGCATCTACTGTAAGAACTAGTTTCTCTATTTGACAGAAAGAAGACGCAACTGTTGAAGTGACAGGTGAGAGAAACAGAACACACACACACTCTCTCACACACACACACACACACACACACACACACACACACACACACACACACACACACACACACACACACACACACACACACACACACACACACACACACTGCCTGACATTTCTGCCATATCTATCTGTGTTTTGACAGGAGTGGGTGGAGGTAGTGGGCTGGGGTTGGGCTTAGTTCACAGGCCATTTAGACTTCTGAGGCCTCTTTTCCTCTAGCATCCCACTACAGCAGGGGAAATCTCACATCTGTTGCTGGGAGTCTTTTCTCTGGGGGTCCTCAGCCTACCCTAGGGCTCTCAAAACAAATTCACAGCATTTTTTTTAGATACACACCAAGGCTGGGAGACAAACGCAGTCGTTTAACCAGGCAAACATGCCCCCCCCCCTCTCTCCTCTGACTGACAGATAAAACCACTCACACTAGTATGTGCACCATGCACACGCACACATTTCCACACACATACACACATTTCCACACACACAATACACAGATAAAACAACAGTATGAGATTTTACTTCAATACGAATAATTTCCCTATGACAAATCTGATAATCCTATGTTTTTGGAGCCAACTAATTAATCGTCTTGCTCATAAATTTCTCTAAGAGAATGAAACAATGTGAGAAAAAAAGGTAATATTGGAGTATAATGTGCACTATAGAAACATTAGCAGTGAAGATGATGCTCCTCTTGTCTTGTCCATGAATAAAATACAGTTCTGGCATTTGGCCAGAGTTTATCTCTCTAATCTGTTCACTTCCTGTTGTTACATTACAGCGGTGGAGCTTCACATGTTGGACTGACATTCCTGGAATATCACTGCTCTAAGAAAAAAGTTGCCTTCATTCATTGGCTAAAAAAACAATTTTGACCAACATAACCACGAGTATAAAAAAACATTCACCAAATTTCACATCAACTCAATCTAAATCTGTGTAATATACACTCTACTCATTTGGGGCTTTTGTGAGAGTGAGGCTTACAACATCTATTTTGGACATATGGGTTTGACGTGAGGAATGTGAGCTATGCGAGTCACCCGGAGTTAAATTATTTTAGAATGCTGTAAATATAAACTGGTCTACAGCAGCCATCCACTTCCCATTGAAAAATACTATTTTTGTACCCAATACTTGGTTTCAGCTGTATGTGGTATATGTTACTATGGGCCTATCCCCCACCCAACAAAGATATCCCTCTAACCTGAATTCCATCACACACAGCTAAATGAAGACTGCATTGTTTGTGTAATTTTTCTCTTTTTGGTCTTTGGCAAGGCTTTCTTGGGCTGTTCGTGCACACACAAAATGAAGTATACGCCCCTTCGTCTGTCATTTGTCAACAGTAGAGATTCTTCAATAAAGTTGCTGTTCAACGACAATACATATTTTTTTACTTGATAAATACACCAAACATCTTAGTACATTTGAGCGATTAAGATTTCCCCGGAAAAAAAAACTCAAAACTAATGACTTTCTTAAATTTATTCTGGCGAAGGCGTCTCACGATGGACAAACAGAACTATTGTCATTTTTTTTGTTTTTTTTCAAGCGAAGGTCTTTTAAAAAGAGAATGCGAGCACACTCGTTCGGTTCGCCTAACCGATTCCGGATAGGCGCCAGCCGAACCGAAGCCTGAGGGGGTGGGGGTTGAGGGGGGGCAGGGTTAAATAATGGGGTTGTAGATGGGAATGGGAGGGGGGGTTGGAGAGCTCTCTCTCACATAGCTGTTATTGTTAGGGCAGTTGTTACATTGTCATGCCATTCCATTGTTAGGGAATGTCAAGACCATAAACAACATGCAAACAAACCCAACCCCTGATGTAAGGCCCAAGTGATCCCAGAATTTGGAAATACAGTTTAGAGCTGTATCTCAGTCCTAAACCAATGTGTATAAGTGAATCGGTCAGCCATATGAATAAACATGTTTCTGTCCAAGACACAATTATACTGTGAAAAAGAGTCAATCCTTAGTGGGGCTGTACTAAGCCATGTGTATCTATGGCGATAATAAAACACAGGAACCATGATGATTTAACAGAGTACCGGCGTCTTCAGGTATGTTTGATCTTTGTTTTATGGCCAACTTTTTACAGGCATAGCACCATTAACAGGGTCGCTCCTACGGCTGGTTAGGGAAGAGGGGAAAGAGGAGTCAGGGGTTATTAGACTACAGAGGGTGGGGATAAGGGGGAGGGTACATGAAAAGGTGGAATGAGTGAGGGTCAGTTCTGACTGGTACCAGAGGAAAGTGAGGGCCCGGGGCTAGGAGTAGGCGGGGGTGAGTGTAGACGGGTGAGGAGAGAGACAATGGGGTGAGGGTAGAGGAGGAGAGAGAAAAGGGGGTGAGGGTAGAATGATGCCTGAGGGCCCAGTCAGAGGGTGTTACAGATCTCTGACACACTATCATAGTTTAAATGACTTATTATTTTAGCTAGCTGTGTGTGTGTATGTTAAGACTATGCACAGATTAAATTCCATGTAAATCTATCATTATTCCCTAGCGTCTCCAAAGAGATGTGAAATTTGATAGTCTCTGTTGTGGCTGTAGTAGATATCTGGCTCTTTGTGTGTAAATGGGGGTTGTTGGGATGCTTGGGGGCGTTTCCATCTCCACTCATGCTGGAGTGGCGGCTTTTGGGGGAGGTGGTGTCAGTTGGGTGGCGTCCTGCTATTCTATCCAGACAGTATTTGCAAACTTTGCCAAACAAACATATGCAAATCCCTGCTCTAATTACTGTAGTCTGCTGTGGGAAACAAAGTGAACAAAAAGAGTCAGTTAAACAGAGAGAACCCCCATGAAGTCTGGCCCAGCCTACCCCTCCCCTCCTCCATCTCTTCTCCTCTCTCCCCCACTATTATAGGTGTGGCTCCACTGTCTCGGAGGGCTTCTCTCCAGCCACTAGAGGTCACAATCAGCACTGGGGAGCAAACAACCGTTATCCAACCATTTGGCCTCTTCTATTATCTGATCCATCTAAAGACAACAGTTTATGACTATATATGAGCTCACACCCTAAGCATACAACCCAACTAATCCTATATAGTCCATTAGTTACACTTAGAAATAGAGAGCAGGCATATCACTATATAAGCACTGGTTATTTCTGGCATTCCCTATTCTGATGCAGAGAAAGCCAACTTCTACTCTCACACATAAAGCAGAGAATAGCAACCAAGCCCCTTTAAACTATCACTTTGAGTTACAAAGGTTATAGAATATCTCTCTCTCTCTCTCTCTCGCTGCATAATCAATCCCATACGTCCCCTACCCTTCCCACCCCTCCCTACCCATTCTCAGTGGCCAAGCAGTATCACCCCACTGGGAGAAGAGATCCATTTTAAAGTAATTGAAATACTTACCAAGAATGAGGGTGTGCAGGGCTGGGACTCTAAGAACCAGATGAGACCTTGGCTTAAAACTGTCTTTGAAACATTTGAACATAAATATAATCAAATAATTATACCTGGCAGTTGTCGAAGTGCGAAATTGCTGTTTCATGGTGGAAGCTACTAGGCAGTTGTAATGATCTATGGAATGTATACATTAGGAGGTTCAGGGAAGAAGGGCTGGCAGAGCTAGAGTATCGTATACCATGACTGGTCTTGGCTACAACTGTAGTAGAGTTACATCAGCGAGAGGGGAAGACGCTCTCTAAGAATTACCCACAGCCCAGTCACCAATCTGAAACAGATACCAATCTAACGTCATGAGAGATAAGTGGATATACCCAACGTATCTGAGTGAGCCAGGTTCACCAAGTATTTGCATACTTCCAAAGCACACAATGTTGGGAAAAAAAAATATACAAACTCAACAATGGTGCTTTTTTTTAATCCAAAACATAAGAGTTGAAATCAAAGTCTGGGACCATGTAGTTAGTTAAAGAGACCAGGCGAGGACAGCCTCAACCCACAATACCAACCACACCCTCAAGACAGCAATGCCCCTGGCTACACTTGGTCGCCTAAGGAGAAACTAGGGTTTAACCCCTTCATGTTATGCTAATTACATTACTAAATAACTATCTGGAAGGGATTGTAAAACGTTATACCACTACTTAAAGAGCATGGAGTCTCCCTAATAGAAACTAAAAAGATAATTAAAGTTACTCAGTCATCATCATATCTGTCAATTGGGATGAAAGTTCACGTTACATCAAATTAAAGTAAGTTAAACAACATTATGCTCAACTTCTCAATGACATTTGACACAGTGAGATCATAACTGAACAGGAAATATGTTTAATCTTACCTGTGAGAGTTATCGTTCCAAGCATTTGTAAAACTTCTTTTATAATTATTTTTACAAAAATAGTAAATAAAAAATACTCTTTAAGAACTGCGGTTGTAAAAAAAAAACGTTGACGTTTATCTCTCTTTCTTTCTCTCACGCACAGTAAAGTCTGTGGGGTTTAAGTTTCTAACACGGTTCCCTCCTAAGTCTGGGGGCAGGAGCAGTCTCTCTTCTCTAGAGCGTCTCTGTTAGTCTGAAGGTAGAAGCTAGAGCTACACACACATTTCAACAGATGCTCCTGACCGACACACATGTCATGTAAGGACCACCCCCATCTCCCCTTCCTCCCCCTTGCTCTCTTTTCTTCAGCTGTTCTGAATGATTTAGCCTTTTCCTCCTCTCTCCTCCCCTGTCTCCCTTCAGCGCCCATCCAGAATGACAGTGCTTGTCATGTGATCTTTCAGGGAAGCGTCCCCCCCCCCAACCTCTCTTCTCTCCCCCGTTACACCCCCCTCCTCCCCACCTCATTGTGTGTGTTAAGACCCCATGCAGCCTGGAAGTCCTGCTTAGGTAAGGAGTGTAAGGGGAGAGGGGTATAGGGGAGTGTAGCTCTGGGTAATGCCTTATTAAAGACAGATCTTTTGGGGAGGGGGTCTTTCTACAACACCCCTCACCCCTTTCTTCCCCATTCAGTCTCTCCCCTTGCACCCTTAATACACAGTTCCCCCAGACTTTAGAAAAGCAAATGGAAATGCGTCTGAGGCCCCTCTCTTTTCACTCCCTCCCTTCCTCTGGAGAGTCGACATCTCACTGCTCAATATCTATGTCACCAGTCATGAAGGAATGTTGACAGAGTCATGCCGCTAAGGCAGTTCAGAGGCCTCAAACTCTTTGGAGTTCCTTGCGAAAGCAGGTTACTATATTAGCAATGGAAGTAAGTCGTATGGAGTCAATGAGCCTTAACAACAACTTAAAGACACCAGCACCACAAATATACGTCATTACTGATCCACACACTTCCAAACAATGACCATGAATGCAGTCCATTTGAGGTTGTTTCAGCCAGTTTGTTTAGAGGAACTAAATCATTCGGGAGGTGGACCACAAGTTGCTGCCTGTCCCTATGAATGTTAATGGCCCATTCTCATTAAAGGCAAATAGGCAACGCAGAGTAGACCATCTAATTCAGCTTTTGTCTGTGGGTTTGTGTGGACACTTTGAGGAATGCTGCTAATTCTTCAGGTAAATACCGCATATCAGATTCCTCAAACCTCTACATTGACCTGGCGAAATGTGTGAATTCCATGTGGAATGTTCCCAAATGGGAGTTAACGTCTCTAATCAAGTAGTGTCTGGATCGAACACACACACACACACACACACACATACACACACACACACACACACACACACACACACACACACACACACACACACACACACACACACACACACACACACACACACACACACACACACACACCCTTCATAAGCAATAATTAGCCAGAAACTAACAATAAAACAATCAATATTAAATATAAAATCTAACAATCAACATTAAATCAAGTATTGCTGTGTGATTTATTAGTGAGTGTATACTTTGAACTCAAAATCAGAGGCCCCACCCTTTTCTAATGCTACAAATAAGATGGTTAAGAGCAGTAAATCCAAACACTACATCCACAGACCCGACCTCAGACGTATCAGAGGAACAGAAAAGTTGTTGCGGTGCCAGTACACACAGGGTCAAGTAGAAGACAGTGAAAAAGTCCAACTCAATTCAGATTTTTTTTCGCATCGTTCAACACTTCCTGTTAGTCATTCACTTGAGAAAGAAATTAAATGAAGGAGAGAAATGGTTCCCATCCGAGATGAGAGGAACGCCGCAGGGAGGAGGGGGACACTGACCCTATCACAGATCTTTCTCTATTTCGGAGAGGTACAGGGATTGCCTTTCTCAGTGAAAATAGCCTGAAGCCTGACTACTGTAACAATTTTCTTATAGTACTTTAACTGAAGTACAAGAGCAAACGTGTCCTGAATAGATGTTATATAAAAGTCATTGTGTCATTTTTTTTACACAATCATAAACATACTTGCTAATGTAGTTAAAGAGGAGTCTCTCAATGAATGAGGTTACCATTGAGTAACTAGAGTTTACACACAGCTATACCCACGGTTATTAAATCGGTGGTGCCAACATTCATTCACCACGAATGTGGCTGTGATGACACACCACTGTGGCCCTCAGTTATTACAGTGACTAAGTAGAAAGTGTGTATGTCTGTCAACACCCTGCTGTACTGTATTACTACGGTATGATAGTGGTGTTAATATGCTGAGTGGACAGTGAGTCAGGGAGAGAGGAATGTTACTATGTGTGATGATGAGAAGAATACCTCGGGTGGGGCGGCTCGTCCTCTACCTCTTTCCTTTCCCCCGGTACGGACCGGTACTTCCGCTCTTTGTGTGAGTCACCATCACCATCACATTCCTCGACTTCCATACATACTCAACCACTCACACAATCACGCATAGATGAATTGGATAGAGTTTAGTGTAATATAGTGTAGAATAAAGAATCCATTCAATGACATTCCATAGCATAGCCATTTTATTATGTTGTCTAGATGACTGAGTTGTTTGGAGTAGGAAGATGAAAACACGAAGCCTGTGGGTTTAGCCCTCCTCAGAATGACGATATGTGTTGTGTTTACTGGGCAAAAGCGTCAATATAATGACCATATCATTACAATAAGCCTATGAAATGTTCATAGCATTGCTACAACAAATCACATGAAATACTAGTTATATAACTACTGTTGAAGCAATGGCATGTAATTGCTGAGCCGTAGATCACCAGAACATAGATATTTTGGCTCCACCAGGGCTGATACCAGTGACAACCCATGTGGTGTCTCTCTTGTGTGTTTTGTCCTATATTTTAATGACATGTTTTATTTTTAATCCCGGCCCCTGTCCCCACAGGAGGCCTTTTGGAAAGGCCATCATTATAAATATAAACTTGTTATTAACCGACTTGCCTAGTTAAATAAAGGTTAAATAATAAATAAACAAGCAGGTCTTAAATTCCTCCTCCAGTCTCCTTTTCACATCATGTAACACCTGGTTTACTTAACAAAGGTACATCTCAATAGGTGGTACAGGTCAGACAAGACATGGCACAAGTAGGGG
The DNA here is from genome assembly GCF_013265735.2 of Oncorhynchus mykiss. Classification (NCBI taxonomy): domain Eukaryota; kingdom Metazoa; phylum Chordata; class Actinopteri; order Salmoniformes; family Salmonidae; genus Oncorhynchus; species Oncorhynchus mykiss. Next base: position 24,460,780 of record NC_048568.1, read on the forward strand.
GGGGGTGTTCCTCTTTTGTTCTCTATTGCTACTCTATTGTTCCTCAAGCAAGGGGGAGACTGATGACATCACATTTGACAATCAGACCAACTCCTTGACTGCCCTACTCCGCAGTTGTGTCTAAAAAACACTATTTTGCGTAAAACATATATATTTTGACCCTTTAGTGTGTGTACTTTACTGTAATTATACTTGGAATATCGCTTTTCAACAGTCAATTTTGTTTTTTAAATGACTGGAGGACATCATGAAGTTAATGGTGAAATGTTGAGGTAGGGACTTTAACACAAGAGGGTGGGGAGATGGGGTTGGGTGGAGAGAGGCTTAGAGCCATACAGTGTTACATCACGGCAGGGTCGCCACACCCCTTCTTTCTACTCTACTAATTCCTGGAGCCGGACCGGGAGGATGATGTTGAAATAATTGGAGGAAAAGGAAATGAGGGCTGTGTGAACGTATCTGCCCCAGATCTGAGAAGCTGATTCTCTCTGCAGTCTACATCACCTCCTTTCCTCTTCTCTTTTATCTTTCTGTATCTACTTTTAACACACGGTGTCTTTCCTGTATCTAGATCTATCCATCTCACTCAAGTGTTCTTTAATCCATCTCTTCTTTCCTCTTTTTCTCTCCCCCTCTCCTCCCCTTTGTGTGTGAGCCAGGGGGACGGATAACAATGCCGAACAGGAAACCCAGTCGATCCTTGACATCACCTCTTCCTTTTCCACTGCCTGTTTCCTCGAGTCACAATTCTCCGCTCTACACATTCTGTCCCATAACCCTGACGCCATCTCACTTCTGGTAACAATCGAGAGTGACTGCATGTGTACTGTATGTGTGGGTTATGGGAAAAAGGGTGTGACACAGCTGTCCCATGAGCTATACTCTGTCACGGTAATGACGTCTTGATTTTGGGGCATATCAGAACCATCTTCTCGCCTTGTTTAGCAGTGAACAATAGTTTGGTTCATTGGAACAGTCGAAGCTCAACTTCTTTGCAGAGATGGATGGAGGGAGTTGGTACCATACAATCAAACAGGCAAGCAGGGTTGGGTTTTCTCCAGCATTATGACATCATCAGACACAACTCTAAGCAATCTGACAGTCTCAGGACTTGACTTACTGGACGTATTCAGTTGAACTCCTAGTTGACAGTCTCAGGAGTATTCATAACTACTTATGCCTGACTATGCATCTATTGAAGTTTCTTTAAAAAATGTGTGTACTTTTAACCCTTTTTTTCGTGATATCTAAGAGGTAGTTACAGTCTTGTCCCATCGCTGCAACTCCCGTACGGACTCGGGAGAGGCGAAGGTCGAGGGCCATGCGTCCTCCGAAACACGACCCAGCCAAGCCACACTGCTTCTTGACACACTGCTCTCTTAACCCAGAAGCTGGCACCAATGTGTCAGAGGAAACACTGTAAAGCTGGCGACCGTAGTCAGCGTGCATGCACCCAGCCCGCCACAAGGAGTCACTAGAGCTCGATGGGACAAGGATATCCCGGCTCGCCAAACTCTCCCCTAACCTCTGACAAAGCTGGGCCAGTTGTGCGCCACCTCATGGGCCTCCCGGTTGCAGCCACTCGGGAGGCTCTCTATTGAACTTTCTCTGTAACGATAAGACATCTGGGCTCGGTCAACATACTTTCATTGTAATGAATCATCTCCAATTGACCTCCCTGTTACAGAATTAGCAGTACATTGTACAACTGACTCCAGAGAACCGGTGTCCTCCATAATAAAAGGTTTCTAAGAATCAGTCTTTAAATCAAGCTTTAGAAAATAATGCTAAATCCAATGGTTGAGATCAATGGACCTGTTATGCTTGACTTGGATTGTATTTCACTAAGCAAAATTCCACTCAACAAGTTAGTCTTACTAATAAGTTAGTCTTACTAAATAAGTTAGTCTTACTAAATAAGTTAGTCTTACTAAACAAGTTAGTCTTACTAAACAAGTTAGTCTTACTAAATAAGTTAGTCTTACTAAATAAGTTAGTCTTACTAAATAAGTTAGTCTTACTAAACAAGTTAGTCTTACTAAACAAGTTAGTCTTACTAAATAAGTTAGTCTTACTAAACAAGTTAGTCTTACTAAACAAGTTAGTCTTACTAAATAAGTTAGTCTTACTAAACAAGTTAGTCTTACTAAACAAGTTAGTCTTACTAAATAAGTTAGTCTTACTAAACAAGTTAGTCTTACTAAATAAGTTAGTCTTACTAAACAAGTTAGTATTACTAAATAAGTTAGTCTTACTAAATAAGTTAGTATTACTAAATAAGTTAGTCTTACTAAACAAGTTAGTCTTACTAAATAAGTTAGTCTTACTAAACAAGTTAGTCTTACTAAACAAGTTAGTCTTACTAAATAAGTTAGTCTTACTAAATAAGTTAGTCTTACTAAACAAGTTAGTCTTACTAAATAAGTTAGTCTTACTAAATAAGTTAGTCTTACTAAATAAGTTAGTCTTACTAAATAAATTAGTCTTACTAAACAAGTTAGTCTTACTAAATAAGTTAGTCTTACTAAATAAGTTAGTCTTACTAAATAAGTTAGTCTTACTAAATAAGTTAGCAACTCTGTTCGCGACTCAGTTGGATGTTTTGATGTATAGAAATACAGTGGGGCAAAAAAGTATTTAGTCAGCCACCTATTGTGCAAGTTCTCCCACTTAAAAAGATGAGAGAGGCCGGTAATTTTCATCATAGGTACACTTCAACTATGACAGACAAAATGAGAAAAAAAATCCAGAAAATCACATTGGATTATTTTTTATGAATTTATTTGCAAATGATGGTGGAAAATAAGTGTTTTCCCTTTTTGCCCCACTGTATACTGTGTGTGTTAAAGTTGTGTTTCTGTTCATATTGAACATTGTTAAGTATATATCCCACCCAGACCGGTAGAACATGTGAAGAGGCCAGGGGTTTATGGGGTGTGGTGGGGTGGTCCTTTGCCCAGTCCCAAATCTCTTTCAGACACCCTGAAAGTGCTCCATTCCTGGATGAAAAGAGAACCATTCTCCATCTCCTTTCTGACATCTCTCTCTTTGGGCACTTTACCATTCTCACTCTACTGTCTGCTTTCTGTGCCCGAGTTAGTGATTGAGAGAGGGAGGTAAGAGCAAGAGAAGGGGGAGGTTAGAGGGAAAGAGGGGGAGGTAAGAGCAAGAGAAGGGGAGGTTAGAGGGAGATAGGGGGAGGTTAGAGGGAGAGAAGGGGAGGTTAGAGGGAGATAGGGGGAGGTAAGAGTAAGAGAAGGGGAGGTTAGAGGGAAAGAGGGGGAGGTAAGAGCAAGAGAAGGGGAGGTTAGAGGGAGATAGGGGGAGGTAAGAGTAAGAGAAGGGGAGGTTAGAGGGAAAGAGGGGGAGGTAAGAGCAAGAGAAGGGGAGGTTAGAGGGAAAGAGGGGGAGGTTAGAGGGAGAGAGAGGGAGGTTAGAGGGAGAGAGAGGGAGGTTAGAGGGAGAGGGAGGGAGGTAAGAGCAAGAGAAGGGGGAGGTTAGAGGGAAAGAGGGGGAGGTAAGAGCAAGAGAAGGAGAGGTTAGAGGGAGATAGGGGGAGGTAAGAGTAAGAGAAGGGGAGGTTAGAGGGAAAGAGGGGGAGGTAAGAGCAAGAGAAGGGGAGGTTAGAGGGAAAGAGGGGGAGGTTAGAGGGAGAGAGGGGGAGGTTAGAGGGAGAGAGAGGGAGGTTAGAGGGAGAGAGAGGGAGGTTAGAGGGAGAGGGAGGGAGGTAAGAGCAAGAGAAGGGGAGGTTAGAGGGAAAGAGGGGGAGGTAAGAGTAAGAGAAGGGGAGGTTAGAGGGAAAGAGGGGGAGGTAAGAGCAAGAGAAGGAAAGGTTAGAGGGAAAGAGGGGGAGGTTAGAGGGAGAGAGGGGGAGGTTAGAGGGAGAGAGAGGGAGGTTAGAGGGAGAGAGAGGGAGGTTAGAGGGAGAGGGAGGTAAGAGCAAGAGAAGGGGAGGTTAGAGGGAAAGAGGGGGAGGTAAGAGCAAGAGAAGGGGAGGTTAGAGGGAAAGAGGGGGAGGTTAGAGGGAGAGAGAGGGAGGTAAGAGCAAGAGAAGGGGAGGTTAGAGGGAAAGAGGGGGAGGTAAGAGCAAGAGAAGGGGAGGTTAGAGGGAGATAGGGGGAGGTTAGAGGGAGAGAAGGGGAGGTTAGAGGGAGAGTGAGGGAGGTAAGAGCAAGAGAAGGGGAGGTTAGAGGGAAAGAGGGGGAGGTAAGAGCAAGAGAAGGGGAGGTTAGAGGGAAAGAGGGGGAGGTTAGAGGGAGATAGGGGGAGGTTAGAGGGAGAGAAGGGGAGGTTAGAGGGAGAGTGAGGGAGGTAAGAGCAAGAGAAGGGGAGGTTAGAGGGAGAGAGGGGGAGGTAAGAGTAAGAGAAGGGGAGGTTAGAGGGAAAGAGGGGGAGGTAAGAGCAAGAGAAGGGGAGGTTAGAGGGAAAGAGGGGGAGGTTAGAGGGAGAGAGGGGGAGGTTAGAGGGAGAGAGAGGGAAGTTAGAGGGAGAGAGAGGGAGGTTAGAGGGAGAGGGAGGGAGGTAAGAGCAAGAGAAGGGGAGGTTAGAGGGAAAGAGGGGGAGGTAAGAGCAAGAGAAGGGGAGGTTAGAGGGAAAGAGGGGGAGGTTAGAGGGAGAGAGAGGGAGGTTAGAGGGAAAGAGAGGGAGGTTAGAGGGAGAGAGGGGGAGGTTAGAGGGAGAGAGAGGGAGGTTAGAGGGAGAGAGGGGGAGGTTAAATGGAGAGAGGGGGAGGAGAGAGGGGGAGGTTAGAGGGAGAGAGGGGGAGGTTAGAGGGAGAGAGGGGGAGATTAGATGGAGAGAGGGGAGGTTAGACGGAGAGACAACAAGGTTAGGGGGAGAGAGGGGGAGGTTAGAGGGAGAGAGGGGGAGGTTAGAGGGAGAGAGGGGGAGATTAGAGGGAGAGAGGGGGGTTAGAGGGAGAGACAACGAGGTTAGGGGGAGAGAGGGGGAGGAGAGAGGGAGAGAGGGGGAGGTTAGAGGGAGAGAGGGGGAGGTTAGAGGGAAAGAAGGGGAGGTAAGAGCAAGAGAAGGGGAGGTTAGAGGGAAAGAGGGGGAGGTTAGAGGGAGAGAGGGGGAGGTTAGAGGGAGAGAGAGGGAGGTTAGAGGGAGAGAGAGGGAGATTAGAGGGAGAGGGAGGGAGGTAAGAGCAAGAGAAGGGGAGGTTAGAGGGAAAGAGGGGGAGGTTAGAGGGAGAGAGAGGGAGGTTAGAGGGAAAGAGAGGGAGGTTAGAGGGAGAGAGGGGGAGGTTAGAGAGAGAGAGAGGGAGGTTAGAGGGAGAGAGGGGGAGGTTAGAGGGAGAGAGAGGGGGAGGAGAGAGGGGGAGGTTAGAGGGAGAGAGGGGGAGATTAGAGGGAGAGAGGGGAGGTTAGACGGAGAGACAACGAGGTTAGGGGGAGAGAGGGGGAGGTTAGAGGGAGAGAGGGGGAGGTTAGAGGGATAGACAACGAGGTTAGGGGGAGAGAGGGGGAGGAGAGAGGGAGAGAGGGGGAGGTTAGAGGGAGAGAGGGGGAGGTTAGAGGGAGAGAGAGGGAGGTTAGAGGGAGAGAGGGGGAGGTTAGAGGGAGTGAGGCAGAGTTTATAGGGAGAAAAGGGGAGGTTATAGGGAGAGAGGGGGGTTAGAGGGAGAGAGGGGGAGGTTAGAGGGAGGGGGAGGTTAGAGGGAGAGAGGTGGAGGTTAGAGGGAGAGGGGGAGGTTAGAGGGAGAGAGAGGGGGGTTAGAGGGAGAGACAACGAGGTTAGGGGGAGAGAGGGGGAGGAGAGAGGGAGAGAGGGGGAGGTTAGAGGGAGAAAGGGGGAGGTTAGAGGGAGAGAGAGGGGGGTTAGAGGGAGAGAGGCGGAGGAGAGAGGGAGAGAGGGGGAGGTTATAGGGAGAGAGGGGGAGGTTAGAGGGAGAGAGAGGGGGGTTAGAGGGAGAGAGGGGAGGGAGAGAGGGGGAGGTTAGAGGGAGTGAGAGGGAGTTTATAGGGAGAAACGGGGAGGTTATAGGGAGAGAGCGGGGTTAGAGGGAGAAAGGGGGAGGTTAGAGGGAGGGGGAGGTTAGAGGGAGAGAGGTGGAGGTTAGAGGAAGAGAGTGGGAGGTTAGGGGGAGATGGGGGGGCTTATAGGGAGAGAGGGGGAGGTTAGAGGGAGAGAGGGAGAGGTTAGAGGGAGAGAGGGGGAATTAGAGGGAGAGACGGTGAGGTTAGGGGGAGAGAGGGAGAGGTTAGAGGGAGAGAGAGGGAGGTTAGAGGGAGAGAGAGGGAGGTTAGAGGGAGAGGGAGGGAGGTAAGAGCAAGAGAAGGGGAGGTTAGAGGGAAAGAGGGGAAGGTAAGAGCAAGAGAAGGGGAGGTTAGAGGGAAAGAGGGGGAGGTTAGAGGGAGAGAGAGGGAGGTTAGAGGGAAAGAGAGGGAGGTAAGAGCAAGAGAAGGGGAGGTTAGAGGGAAAGAGGGGGAGGTTAGAGGGAGAGAGGGGGAGGTTAGAGGGAGAGAGAAGGAGGTTAGAGGGAGAGAGAGGGAGGTTAGAGGGAGAGGGAGGGAGGTAAGAGCAAGAGAAGGGGAGGTTAAAGGGAAAGAGGGGAAGGTAAGAGCAAGAGAAGGGGAGGTTAGAGGGAAAGAGGGGGAGGTTAGAGGGAGAGAGAGGGAGGTTAGAGGGAAAGAGAGGGAGGTTAGAGGGAGAGAGGGGGAGGTGAGAGGGACAGAGAGGGAGGTTAGAGGGAGAGAGGGGGAGGTTAGAGGGAGAGAGGGGGAGGAGAGAGAGGGAGGTTAGAGGGAGAGAGGGGGAGATTAGAGGGAGAGAGGGGAGGTTAGACGGAGAGACAACGAGGTTAGGGGGAGAGAGGGGGAGGTTAGAGGGAGAGAGGGGGAGGTTAGAGGGATAGAGGGGGAGATTAGAGGGAGAGAGGGGGGTTAGAGGGAGAGACAACGAGGTTAGGGGGAGAGAGGGGGAGGAGAGAGGGAGAGAGGGGGAGGTTAGAGGGAGAGAGGGGGAGGTTAGAGGGAGAGAGAGGGAGGTTAGAGGGAGAGAGGGGGAGGTTAGAGGGAGTGAGGCAGAGTTTATAGGGAGAAAAGGGGAGGTTATAGGGAGAGAGGGGGGTTAGAGGGAGAGAGGGGGAGGTTAGAGGGAGGGGGAGGTTAGAGGGAGAGAGGTGGAGGTTAGAGGGAGAGGGGGAGGTTAGAGGGAGAGAGAGGGGGGTTAGAGGGAGAGACAACGAGGTTAGGGGGAGAGAGGGGGAGGAGAGAGGGAGAGAGGGGGAGGTTAGAGGGAGAAAGGGGGAGGTTAGAGGGAGAGAGAGGGGGGTTAGAGGGAGAGAGGCGGAGGAGAGAGGGAGAGAGGGGGAGGTTATAGGGAGAGAGGGGGAGGTTAGAGGGAGAGAGAGGGGGGTTAGAGGGAGAGAGGGGAGGGAGAGAGGGGGAGGTTAGAGGGAGTGAGAGGGAGTTTATAGGGAGAAACGGGGAGGTTATAGGGAGAGAGCGGGGTTAGAGGGAGAGAGGGGGAGGTTAGAGGGAGGGGGAGGTTAGAGGGAGAGAGGTGGAGGTTAGAGGAAGAGAGTGGGAGGTTAGGGGGAGATGGGGGGGCTTGTAGGGAGAGAGGGGGAGGTTAGAGGGAGAGAGCGAGAGGTTAGAGGGAGAGAGGGGGAGGTTAGAGGGAGAGAGAGGGAGGTTAGAGGGAGAGAGGGGGAGGTTAGAGGGAGTGAGGCAGAGTTTATAGGGAGAAAAGGGGAGGTTATATGGAGAGAGGGGGGTTAGAGGGAGAGAGGGGGAGGTTAGAGGGAGGGGGAGGTTAGAGGGAGAGAGGTGGAGGTTAGAGGGAGAGGGGGAGGTTAGAGGGAGAGAGAGGGGGGTTAGAGGGAGAGACAACGAGGTTAGGGGGAGAGAGGGGGAGGAGAGAGGGAGAGAGGGGGAGGTTAGAGGGAGAAAGGGGGAGGTTAGAGGGAGAGAGAGGGGGGTTAGAGGGAGAGAGGCGGAGGAGAGAGGGAGAGAGGGGGAGGTTATAGGGAGAGAGGGGGAGGTTAGAGGGAGAGAGAGGGGGGTTAGAGGGAGAGAGGGGAGGGAGAGAGGGGGAGGTTAGAGGGAGTGAGAGGGAGTTTATAGTGCGAAACGGGGAGGTTATAGGGAGAGAGCGGGGTTAGAGGGAGAGAGGGGGAGGTTAGAGGGAGGGGGAGGTTAGAGGGAGAGAGGTGGAGGTTAGAGGAAGAGAGTGGGAGGTTAGGGGGAGATGGGGGGGCTTGTAGGGAGAGAGGGGGAGGTTAGAGGGAGAGGTTAGGGGGAGAGAGGGGGAATTAGAGGGAGAGACGGTGAGGTTAGGGGGAGAGAGGGAGAGGTTAGAGGGAGAGAGTGGGAGGTTAGGGGGAGATGGGGGGGATTATAGGGAGAGAGGGGGAGGTTAGGTAGGTACCTACTACCCTCTTTAGCGCCTTGTGGTCAGGTGCCTTGCAGTTGCCGTACCAAGCGCTGATGCAGCCAGTCAAGATGCTCTCAATGGTGCAGCTGTAGAACTTTATAAGGATCTGAGGGTCTATGCCAAATCTTTTCAGCCTCCTGAGGGAGAAGAGGCGCTGTCGTGCCCTCTTCACAGTTGTGTGGGTGTGTGGGGACCATGTTAATTACTTAGTGATGTGGACACCGAGGAACTTGAAACTCTCGACCCGCTCCAGTACAGTCCCGTCGATGTGGATGGGGGCGTGCTAGCCCCTCCGTTTCCTGTAGTCCACGATCAGCTCCTTTGCCTTGCTGACGTTGAGGAAGAGGTTGTTGTATTGGCATCGCACTGCCAGGTCTCTGACCTCCTCCCTTTAGGCTGCCTCGTCTTCGTCGGTGATCAGTCCTACCACCGCCGTGTTTTCAGCACACTTAATGATGGTGTTGGAGTTGTGCTTGGCCACGCAGTAGAGGGTGAACGGGGAGTACAACTGGGGACTAAACACACACCCCTGAGGCCCCCCCCCCCCCCCCCCCCCCCCCCCCCGTGTTGATGGTCAGCGTGGCGGATGTATTGTTGCCTACCCTCACAGCCTGGGGGTGGCCTGTCAGTTAAATCAGATTCTTGATATGCCACATCTGTCAGGTGGATGGATTATCTTGGCAAAGGAGAAATGCTCACTAACAGGGATGCAAACATTTTTCACAAATAATATTTTTGTGACTATGGAACATTCCAAAATCATGGGCATTAATATGGACTTGGTCCCCCCTTTGCTGCTATAACAGCCTCCACTCTTCTAGGAAGGCTTTCCACTAGATGTTGGAACATTGCTGCTATAACAGCCTCCACTCTTCTGGGAAGGCTTTCCACTAGATGTTGGAACATTGCTGCTATAACAGCCTCCACTCTTCTAGGAAGGCTTTCCACTAGATGTTGGAACATTGCTGCTATAACAGCCTCCACTCTTCTAGGAAGGCTTTCCACTAGATGTTGGAACATTGCTGCTATAACAGCCTCCACTCTTCTAGGAAGGCTTTCCACTAGATGTTGGAACATTGCTGCTATAACAGCCTCCACTCTTCTGGGAAGGCTTTCCACTAGATGTTGGAACATTGCTGCTATAACAGCCTCCACTCTTCTGGGAAGGCTTTCCACTAGATGTTGGAACATTGCTGCTATAACAGCCTCCACTCTTCTAGGAAGGCTTTCCACTAGATGTTGGAACATTGCTGCTATAACAGCCTCCACTCTTCTGGGAAGGCTTTCCACTAGATGTTGGAACATTGCTGCTATAACAGCCTCCACTCTTCTGGGAAGGCTTTCCACTAGATGTTGGAACATTGCTGCTATAACAGCCTCCACTCTTCTGGGAAGGCTTTCCACTAGATGTTGGAACATTGCTGCGGGGACTTTCTTCCATTCAGCCACAAAAGCATCAGTGATGTTGGGCGATTAGGCCTGCTCGCAGTCAGCGATCCAATTCATGGCTCTGTGCAGGCCAGTCAAATTCTTCCACGCCGATCTCGACTGGAGAGAGTTTGCTGCACTGAAAGTAAAGGGGCTGAATAATTTTGCACGCCCAATTTTTCAGTTTTTGATTTGTTAAAAAAGTTTTAAATATCCAATAAATGTCGTTCCACTTCATGATTGTGTCCCACTTGTTGTTGATTCTTCACAAAAAAATACAGTTTTATATCTTTATGTTTGAAGCCTGAAATGTGGCAAAAGGTCGCAAAGTTCAAGGGGGCTGAATACTTTCGCAAGGCACTGTACATACACCTTAGCCAAATACATTTAAACTCAGTTTTTCACAATTTCTGACATTTAATCAGGGTCAGTTAGGATCACCACTTTATTTTAAGAATGTGAAATGTCAGAATAATAGTAGAGAGAATAATTTATTTCAGCTTTTATTTCTTTCATCACATTCCCAGTGGGTCAGAAGTTTACATACACTCGATTAGTATTTGGTAGCATTGCCTTTAAATTGTTTTACTTGGGTCAAACGTTTTGGGTAGCCTTCCACAAGCTTCCCACAATAAGTTGGGTGAAATTTGGCCCATTCCTCCTGGCAGAGCTGCTGTAACTGAGTCAGGTTTGTAGGCCTCCTTGGTCGCACACACTTTTTCAGTTCTGCCCACACATTTTCTGTAGGATTGAGGTCAGGGCTTTGTGATGGCCACTCCAATACCTTGACTTTGTTGTCCTTAAGCCATTTTGTCACAACGTTGGAAGTATGCACCCCTTTTTCCTCCAAACATAACGATGGTCATTATGGCCAAACAGTTTTATTTTTGTTTCATCAGACCAGAGGACATTTCTCCAAAAAGTACGATCTTTGTCCCCATGTGGAGTTGCAAACCGTAGTCTGGCTTTTTTATGACGGTTTTGGAGCAGTGGCTTCTTCCTTGCTGAGCGGCCTTTCAGGTTATGTCGATATAGGACTCGTTTTACTGTGGATATAGATACTTTGTACCTGTTTCCTCCAGAATCTTCACAAGGTCCTTTGCTGTTGTTCTGGGATTGATTTGCACTTTTCACACAAAAGTACGTTCATCTCTAGGAGACAGAACGCGTCTCTTTCCTGAGCGGTATGGCGGCTACGTGGTCCCATGGTGTTTATACTTGCGTACTATTATTTGTACAGATGAACGTGGTACCTTCAGGCATTTGGAAATTGCTCTCAAGGATGAACCAGACTTGTGGAGGTCTACAATGTTTCTTTTCTGAGGTCTTGGCTGATTTCTTTTGATTTTCCCATGATGTCAAACAAAGAGGCACTGAGTTTGAAGGTAGGCCTTGAAATACATCCACAGGTACACCACCAATTGACTCAAATTATGTCACACCCTGACCATAGTTTGATTTGTATGTTTCTATGTTTTGTTTGGTCAGGGTGTGATCTGAGTGGGCATTCTATGTTGTGTATCTAGTTTGTCTGTTTCTGTGTTTGGCCTGATATGGTTCTCAATCAGAGGCAGGTGTTAGTCATTGTCTCTGATTAGGAACCATATTTAGGTAGCCTGTTTGGTGTTGGGTTTTGTGGGTGATTGTTTCCTGTGTCAGTGTTTGTACCACACGGGACTGGTTTCGGGTTTTCACATTTATTATTTTGTAGTTTGTTCATGTATAGTTTTTCTTATTAAAAAACCATGAACTTCAACCACGCTGCGTATTGGTCCGCCTCTCCTTCGACGGAAGAATCCCGTTACAGAATCACCCACCACAACAGGACCAAGCGGCGTGGTAACAGGCAGCGGCAGCAGGAGCAGTGCGAGGAGTACTGGACATGGGAGGATGAGTTGGATGGAAAAGGACCCTGGGCACAGCCTGGAGAATATCGCCGCCCCAAAGAAGAGCTGGAGGCGGTGAAAGCGGAGAGGCGCTGGTATGAGGAGGCAGCACGGCGGCGTGGATGGAAGCCCGAGAGTCAGCCCCAAAAATGTATTGGGGGTGGCACACAGGAAGTGTGGCGAAGCCAGGTAGGAGACCTGCGCCAACTTCCTGTGTTTACCGGGGGGCTGGAGAGACCGGGCAGGCACCGTGTTATGCTGTGAAGCGCACGGTGTCCCCAGTGCGGGTGCATAGCCCGGTGCGGTACTTACCAGCTCCGCGTATCGGCCGGGCTAGAGTGGGCATCGAGCCAAGTGCCATGAAGCCGGCTCTACGCATCTGGTCTCCAGTGCGTCTCCTTGGGCCGGCTTACATGGCACCAGCCTTGCGCACGGTGTCCCCGGTTCGCCTGCATTGCCCAGTGTGGGCTATTCCACCTCGCGGCACTGGCAGGGCGACCGGGAGCATTCAACCAGGTAAGGTTGGGCAGGCTCGGTGCTCAAGAGCTCCAGTGCGCCTGCACGGTCCGGTCTATCCGGTACCACCTCCACGCACCAGCCCTCCAGCCCCCACAAATTACTTGTGTCATGCACAAAGTAGATGTCCTAACCGACTTACCAAAACTATAGTTTGTTAACAAGAAATGTGTTGAGTGGTTGAAAAACGAGTTTTAATGACTCCAATCTAAGTGTATGTAAACTTCCGACTTCAACTGCATATTCATGTCTTCGTTAAGCCATGACTCTGAGAAACATAGGATATCATAGTTTTTCAGGTCCTGTTGACAGGATAGTCTTGAACGGAGCTCCTCCAGTTTGTTCTCCTGTGACTACACGATCGTCAACAGAACAGACTGCAATGGCGGTGTATTTGTTCGCTGACATAGTCTTGTCAAAATGCCGCTCGCCTGCCTCTCTTTCGCAGCCTCTTCCTCTTTCGAGTCCCGGATATCCGGGCCTGAACTGGAGTAAGCAGATCGTCCAGAGAAGAAATGTTAATCCAAAATTCGAGGTTAGTGAACGTTGTTCTGATGTCCAGAAGCTGTTTTCTGTCATAGGAAATGATGTCGGAGACATTATGTTTAAAAAAGCTGTAAGATCTGCGTAACAAAGCACAAAAAATAGCCGAACTGGACAGGAGCCTGTAAGCTGCTATCCAATGAACACCATCTTAAATCAGCTTAGGGCTAGAGAGGGTGGGTAGATAGGCTGCCCTGATGATGGGACAGATGAGAGAGGAGTGGTTTGGGAGACGATGAAGGGCTGGGGGGGTCTGAGAATAACTGGGGGGCCAATAGCCACAAGTGATGACTTCACTATATCTTAAAATGTCTATCTAGAGGTCTCCAATGGATTTAAGCACACCGTCACATTCCAAAAGATTCTTCCTCTCTTTACATGCCCTTACCTTGCCGCCCACGGAATCCAGGCGTGGGTCTCTATATCTAAGCACTCTAGAACTGCCTTAATGTTGCTGGACCCCAGGAAGAGTAGCTGCTGCCTTTGGGATTCTTAATAAATACTAATACAAATGTTATGTGACAAATGACTGTGTAAAATGTACTGTGTAGATAAAGGGGTAATTCAGTTAAAGTCTGATGATCTCTGGGGACTTAAGAGCTGAAATGTTTGAACCCTGTATTCCTCACAGCTTCCTTTGAGCTCACTGGCTTTCTGTAGTAAGTCATCTTCATAACGGACATCTGTGAATACAGTGTTTGTACATATAATAGCACACAAACCAACACTGAATACTCATCCAAAATCATGCGTGCAAACAGATGTTGGTGGAACAAAAGCCACTTAACAGAAAATTCTCACAAAAATGAGTTCCATCAATTGGAAAATAAGTGAAACAAACTGGCAAAATAACAACAGGAAAAGGCTGGAGGCTGGCTTGCATGATTGCTGCTGTGTTAGCTAGTCGTAGTGTACAGGGAGTTTGGAGGGAGCAGGGGTTGTATTGGCAGAGGAGAAGCATTGCTAAAGCAAGGGCCGAGGGGAGAGGTCCCTTCCAGATGGGTGATGGAACGTTCTGGCAACGCTACTAACGTCCGTCCCACAGCACAGCAGCCGTTCCAGGCCATGCCTGACTGAGTCAATCCAGCTTGGAGGGGAACTACAGTTACACACTCAGCACAACACACACACACATACACACACACACACATACACACACACATACACACACACACACACACACACACACACACACACACACACACACACACACACACACACACACACACACACACACACACACACACTCGCAGTGCATACAACAAAACACACAGTGCGTACAACACACACATGCTAAGGCACACACACACACACACACACACACACACACACACACACACACACACACACACACACACACACACACACACACACACACACACACACACACACACACACACACACACACACACACACAAGCAGTGCATACAACAAAACACACAGTGCGTACAACACACACATGCCAAGGCACACACACACACACACACACACGCACACATACACTGCCTGAAATTCCTGTACAAAGAGCACCCCTCCGACCCCCAGAATACTTCATATGTCCTCTTTAGCACAATGCCAGCCACCTGGGAGGAGAAGGTTTGACTCTGTCCAGTGAATTAGTCAGGCTTGATGTCATCCTCTGGGCCCTCACACAGACATCACACACTCTCACACACACACACTCTCACACACACACACACACACACTCTCACACAAACACACACACACACACCAGACACCCACTGTTCCCATGTATTACTGGGATTTATCAGTAAATGTTAAAATATGTCACACTTTCATAATAGGGTATCAACTTTAGCTTCGCTTTCTCTGTTTTCTGTCCTTTTGTCTCCCTCTTTTTCCCCTATTTTCTCTCTCTCTCTCTCTGTCTCTCTCTCTCTCTCTCTGTCTCTGTCTCTCTCTCTTTCTCTCTCTCTGTCTCTCTCTGTCTCTCTCTCTCTGTCTCTCTATCTCTCTCTCTCTGTCTCTCTCTCTGTCTCTGTCTCTCTGTCTCTCTCTCTGTCTCTCTCTCTGTCTTTCTCTCTCTCTCTCTCTCTCTGTCTTTCTCTCTCTCTCTCTCTCTCTCTCTCTCTCTCTCTCTCTCTCTCTCTCTCTCTCTCTCTCTCTCTCTCTCTCTCTCTCTCTCTCTCTCTCTATGGGACAAACAATGATTCATAACTCGGGACCCACCCATGATACCGTTGTGTGGTGTGTAGGGGTGTGGCGGATTTGTCCCTCTCTCTCCTTCTTCCCTCGTCTCTCTGTCTCTCTTTCTCTCTCTATCTCTCTCTTTCTCTCCTAGAGAGCTATTTTGGCCTAGTCCTCCATAGCTCCATGTAATATTTACTTAGTTCCTTTCTCCGTAATCCTCTGAGGTAAATGTTGTGTCACAAAACCAGGACTCTACAAATGTAGAGTTTGTCTTTCCTCTGAGACTTGAAAGTGTAAGGGACTTGAGAGAGGTTGCAAGCAGTCACAGTGACCACTGACTAGTTTGAGCTGGGTTTCAACTGTCTCTGTCATGATCCGTTTTGGGGTAGGTAACTCCACAACGTCAGTGTGTGGGTACAAGAGATATGCTAACAAAAGCATCACTTCATATTTTCTTGGTGCTGGTCAATAAATTGGTATGAGCTGGTATGTGTAATTATGGTTTGTGCTGGTCTATACTAGTTTGGATGTGTGCTGCTGGTCTGTATTAGGCTGCTCCGATTACATTGTAAATAGCCTGGTCAGACAGAGTGTGTGGGGTATGTAAAGAGTAGAGTCGGTCTCCTATGATGTGACGTGTGGAGCTGGGGTGTCTCTCTCTGATGTTGTGTTATCAGAGGAATGCCTGCTTCTGTTTCCCTCAAACCTTCTGCTATTTTATCAGCTCCTGGTGAAGGCCTCCCTCCCTCCCTCCCTTTCTCTAGACTAGGTAGCAGCTTTTGTGTAAGACAGGAAAAATAGAGGATCGATTAAATAACAAGCAAAGAATTGATACACTGCTAGTCCTACCACAGAGACGACAGACTATTCTCTCCTGCTACCACAGAGACGACAGACTATTCTCTCCTGCTACCACAGAGACGACAGACTATTCTCTCCTGCTACCACAGAGACGACAGACTATCCTCTCCTACTACCACAGAGACGACAGACTATCCTCTCCTGCTACCACAGAGACGACAGACTATCCTCTCCTGCTACCACAGAGACGACAGACTATCCTCTCCTGCTACCACAGAGACGACAGACTATCCTCTCCTGCTACCACAGAGACGACAGACTATCCTCTCCTGCTACCACAGAGACGACAGACTATCCTCTCCTGCTACCACAGAGACGACAGACTATTCTCTCCTGCTACCACAGAGACGACAGACTATCCTCTCCTGCTACCACAGAGACGACAGACTATCCTCTCCTGCTACCACAGAGACGACAGACTATCCTCTCCTGCTACCACAGAGACGACAGACTATCCTCTCCTGCTACCACAGAGACGACAGACTATCCTCTCCTGCTACCACAGAGACGACAGACTATCCTCTCCTGCTACCACAGAGACGACAGACTATCCTCTCCTGCTACCACAGAGACTACAGACTATCCTCTCCTGCTACCACAGAGTAAACATTCAGACTTCAAAGGTTCGCCCTCCCGCCTGGTGCAGTACAGCAGATAAACCCACATATATCTATGTATCGTTACAAGCAGAGCTATCTATTACACTTCTCACATAGGATTTACGGTAGGTTGCCTGTTAAAAGAAATTGGGCAATGTTTACATGAGCCCTTTTCAAGCAGGCTGAATTTGACCACATTCTTGCGGGCATAAGCCTTTTATACCTTCTGTGCACATGATGGCAAGTTAAAGAGTGGGGTACATGTGTGTCGATGTGGGTGGGCAGCTACTTAAGTAAATTCATTGAATATACACCATCACAAAGAAATACATGTTTTATTTGTTTAGGCAGGTCCTAAGAAACATTATAAGACTAATCAAATGTATTTTCAAAAGAACAGAATAAAATATTTTGAGTTGAATTATGTTAGGCTACTGGTCTGCGCAGCCTAGGCTATATGGCTGCTCCATGCAAATGAAATATAGTTAGTTATTTTGTTCATTAAACAGACAAGACCCACATTTCCCTGCCCTGATCACAGTCAACACACACATACAGTATTTTAAGAATACACTGAAATATATTACAGAATAAAATATAAATGATATTTTCCCCACACAACTTGAGTGAGACTGCTGTCGTAGTGCCTAGAAATGAGCCAACTAGACTAAAGTTGGTCCTGAACAGCGCTCAACATTCCACCCGCCTGACTGTGACCAAATTTCCAAATGGAGATTCAGTGAAAACAAGGATCTGACATTGATTGATTTATCAAGACGAGTTTCCACATACAAAGCAACGCGATGGCACTGTGCCAATCAAAACTGTCCGATAATTATCATGTAGTTGACAACAAACCGGTACGCTATTGCCTCAAATAACTTTGGGAGTGTCAGTAAGCAATCATTTGATACATGCCTTTAATTATATTAGCCTACTTCATTTAAATATTTCCGTCATTCAGTGATAATCATTTCCACAGGAAATATCTCCGGATCCATCCAGATGAGGTTAAGAAAACAGTGCATAGTGGTGGGCTATGCAAAGTAATGCTGCCAAGTGATATGCCTGGCAAAGTTTAGAACTACCGTGATACCATGATGATGGTAACAGCCTGTAACAGGCGCTGCCTTGCAACCATCAACAGCTTAAGAGCGTAGTGCGCGCCGATACCGCCTCTGCATTATGGCTACGTTTCATACTAAACCGCGGGCAGAACTTCACCGCATTCATGACTGCCTCAGTTAGTGGAAATAAAAGTACACGCTTTGTTGTGAGCAATACCTTTTAGATATAAGAAAAGGTGGCAAAAAGTTGGAGCCATGGTCAAGTTGGCAGCAAAACGTCTTGGTACAGTGCCTTGCGAAAGTATTTGGCCCCCTTGAACTTTGCGACCTTTTGCCACATTTCAGGCTTCAAACATAAAGATATAAAACTGTATTTTTTTGTGAAGAATCAACAACAAGTGGGACACAATCATGAAGTGGAACGACATTTATTGGATATTTCAAACTTTTTTAACAAATCAAAAACTGAAAAATTGGGCGTGCAAAATTATTCAGCCCCTTTACTTTCAGTGCAGCAAACTCTCTCCAGACGTTCAGTGAGGATCTCTGAATGATCCAATGTTGACCTAAATGACTAATGATGATGAATACAATCCACCTGTTTGTAATCAAGTCTCCGTATAAATGCACCTGCACTGTGATAGTCTCAGAGGTCCGTTAAAAGCGCAGAGAGCATCATGAAGAACAAGGAACACACCAGGCAGGTCCGAGATACTGTTGTGAAGAAGTTTAAAGCCGGATTTGGATACAAAAAGATTTCCCAAGCTTTAAACATCCCAAGGAGCACTGTGCAAGCGATAATATTGAAATGGAAGGAGTATCAGACCACTGCAAATCTACCAAGACCTGGCCGTCCCTCTAAACTTTCAGCTCATACAAGGAGAAGACTGATCAGAGATGCAGCCAAGAGGCCCATGATCACTCTGGATGAACTGCAGAGATCTACAGCTGAGGTGGGAGACTCTGTCCATAGGACAACAATCAGTCGTATATTGCACAAATCTGGCCTTTATGGAAGAGTGGCAAGAAGAAAGCCATTTCTTAAAGATATCCATAAAAAGTGTTGTTTAAAGTTTGCCACAAGCCACCTGGGAGACACACCAAACATGTGGAAGAAGGTGCTCTGGTCAGATGAAACCAAAATTGAACTTTTTGGCAACAATGCAAAACTTTATGTTTGGCGTAAAAGCAACACAGCTGAACACACCATCCCCACTGTCAAACATGGTGGTGGCAGCATCATGGTTTGGGCCTGCTTTTCTTCAGCAGGGACAGGGAAGATGGTTCAAATTGATGGGAAGATGGATGGAGCCAAATACAGGACCATTCTGGAAGAAAACCTGATGGAGTCTGCAAAAGACCTGAGACTGGGACGGAGATTTGTCTTCCAACAAGACAATGATCCAAAACATAAAGCAAAATCTACAATGGAATGGTTCAAAAATAAACATATCCAGGTGTTAGAATGGCCAAGTCAAAGTCCAGACCTGAATCCAATCGAGAATCTGTGGAAAGAACTGAAAACTGCTGTTCACAAATGCTCTCCATCCAACCTCACTGAGCTCGAGCTGTTTTGCAAAAAATGTCAGTCTCTCGATGTGCAAAACTGATAGAGACATACCCCAAGCGACTTACAGCTGTAATCACAGCAAAAGGTGGCGCTACAAAGTATTAACTTAAGGGGGCTGAATAATTTTGCACGCCCAATTTTTCAGTTTTTGATTTGTTAAAAAAGTTTGAAATATCCAATAAATGTCGTTCCACTTCATGATTGTGTCCCACTTGTTGTTGATTCTTCACAAAAAAATACAGTTTTATATCTTTATGTTTGAAGCCTGAAATGTGGCAAAAGGTCGCAAAGTTCAAGGGGGCCGAATACTTTCGCAAGGCACTGTATATCACTACATACAGGAGGTGGGCCTGAAGGGCCACAGGCTGTATCATTTCAGCCAAATGTTTTGAAGCAGGGGTGTCAAACTCATTTTGCCCCAGGGGATTCGTCCGGTCTTCAACGAGGTCGAGAGGACGGAGGATTTGTTTGTCTAATTCCTAGCAGTCAATTCTAGATTTTTCCCCCAAACCAGATCCGGCCCACAGGCCGTATGTTTGACAGTCTTGTTTAAGAGGATTCCTTCAATCTTCATCATGGTTGAAGACACATTTGATATATCCTTATTACTTATGAGAAAACCTATCAAAGTAACTTCAGAAAATGTATATTTTCCATCGTGAATGCTTTCACCTCAACCCTCCTCATTTCCACAGGACTATCTACAGAATTAAATCAGATTTCAGTACATTCATATAGGATAGGGCTCAGCTCATCAAATCATTCTCTACGTACATACCATATCTCTCTGTTCTGAGGGGTATTCGGTTACTCGATAAACGTACAGAATCGCTTCATTAAATAGGTTATTAAACAGGCTTTTTGACGGTGTGGTATGTGACATATCTGTCTGTTTAAAGTAGTATAGAGTTACTCCTTCCCCTGGCTGAACAGAGTTATTAAACGGTGCCGAGCCAGGTCACGGCCTGCTAAATATTTAGGTTGGGAAGCCGTGCTCCTGCAGCCCTCCCAGATAGAGGGAGACCACGAAGGAACCTTAAAGTAAATAAACAAACACACACAGAGGGAGACGGCGAACCAGAGCAGGATGGCGGAAAGTTCAGGCTTGTTTCCATGACAACGCTGGGAAAATTAATCTGATATCATAGGAAAAACATGGCCCCCAACCCAATGATGTTGGGTCAGTTACTGATTATCTAGATTTTTTAAAATGTATTATGCATTCCGCACTCCTGTATGTCTCCTCCCTATCTTCCAGATGCCGACCACAGAAACTCAGCTTTAAGAGCGAGGAATTCTACCTGGCTTTAGTTTTAAGACCCCAAAGACAAATTACTGTTAGGCTACTTTAAGTGGATAGGCATGTCTGCACACAGTCTTACATTGGATTACCTAGAACAACTCCTCGGAGCCTCCATGCAGTCCAGATGTGTGTTGCGTATGTTGGATATGTGAGTGTGTGAGCAACCTGTTACAATAGGAGACTGCGTAGGTGTCCCTTCAGTGTTGACAGAGAGATTAGTGAAGGATCAAGAGGCTCTCAGGAGGACATAGCTGTAGGGCCAGAGGCTGAACATGGGTGGCAGGTTGCTTTTGTGTCAGTCAGGGGCCATACCACACATTCTCCCTCACACGCACACACACACACACACGCACACACGCACCCACACACACACGCACCCCCACACATCTGCACATCGAAAGCACACAGACACTCCATACATAAACATTAGTTCACAGACAAACACCCATTCACATAGATATATAGTGAATATACAACTCTCTCTTACCTTCCTCTGTTAGCGTGTTGTCCTCTGAGTGGCCATGGAGCTCTGTCTGCTCGTCTACCTTCCCAATCAAACTGGAGATGGAGATCTGTCCATTCGTCTGCTGGAGCTGATGAGGAGAGAGAGTGCATGAGAGAGAGAGAGAGAGAGAGAGAGAGAGTGCATGAGAGAGAGAGAGTGCATGAGAGAGAGTGAGAGAGACAGAGAAACAGAGAGAGAGTGACAGACAGACAGAAAGAGAGAGTGACAGACAGTCAGAGAGAGAGAGGGAGAGAGACAGAGAGAGAGATAGAGAGAGTGACAGACAGACAGAGAGAGACAGAGAGAGAGAGAGTGACAGACAGACAGAGAGAGACAGAGAGAGAGAGAGTGACAGACAGACAGAGAGAGACAGAGAGAGAGAGACAGACAGACAGACAGACAGACAGACAGACAGACAGACAGACAGACAGACAGACAGACAGACAGACAGACAGACAGGAAACACAGCACTGTTAGATAGCTCCAACAATAATACACTATAGCAGAGATACTAATCAGTAACAAAACACAGTCTCCCACACTATTCAATCCATTCATTGTCATGTCAAGACAGCAGCCAAACCATAAAAAGGGGTTTCCTCCATTCAACTAATGGCACATCATGTCAAATTCATAACAGAGTAGCTACAGTACACACCTTCCCACATCTGTTTCATGCTTCCACGCTAACAAGATACACGAGCAGACAGACACGCTTTCTCTTTCTGCCCTCATCACGGCATCAGAGTCCCAACAGATCTTTGGCAGCAGGCTGGTGCTAGGGTTGGGGCTGGTGCTGGGGTTGGGGCTGGTGCTGGGGTTGGTGCTAGGGTTGGGGCTGGTGCTGGGGTTGGTGCTAGGGTTGGGGCTGGGGCTGGTGCTGGGGCTGGTGCTAGGGTTGGGGCTGGTGTTG